>NC_090742.1:88091822-88106822 GCF_036898095.1 Palaemon carinicauda | reverse complement strand
GACTGAAAGAACTAGCTGTATACCTAATACTACATACGGGATTATACAATATAATTTAACAGCTTTTATATTCGTCGGAGAGAGACAATTTTCACTCAGAATTTTAAATATAAAACAAATTATATGCTGTGAAAAGACAGTTCCAATTATAGGTTTTAATTTACCACTGTCGTCATAAAATTGTGAGCATTTAATTTTCTTATTCCTTGGATATTTAAGTCATGATTTTTATACAAAGTTATTCCTGACTTTCCAGTTCTATTAGATCACATTTAGTAACTTTAAAATCAAAGTCAAAATAAAAACAAAAGATCTGAATACCAGGATTAGCTACACAAACACTGTGATGCTACTGCAGATAATCCAGGATATATACAAAACTATCGGAATGGAAATGTTGTTTCCCAAGGTGGTAAGAAATTATTTTCATGATCAGAAGCCTTAAATTTACAAGCCTCTTTTGCAAATAACTATAAGACTTTCTCTCATCGCTTAAGAAGAAAATATCATTCTAAAGGAAAAAAACAAAAGTCGTCAATTAATAGAATTATCGTGAGCGCTCAGTTCATCATAATATATCATAAAAAAGATTATGATCTCATTTAATTGGTAAGTTCAATATATAAGGCCACTGTTGATTACATATCTTATATCTATTCCATACAATAAGCAAGAGAAAGGTGAAAAACTGATCCAATAATCGTAGCACAAAAAGGTTTAGTGGTCAGCCAGATTTGTACTTGAATAAGAAAAGCATCTGTTGTCTTCAAATGTCACGATGTCTAAGAAATTTTCATTATTGGAGAAAATAAGCAACAACAAAAACAACACAAAAAGAACTAGGAGTTGAAAGGTCAAGGATAATGCGCTGAATAAGAAACCATCTTTATTACCAGAGTAGCTCAATCAAGTAGGTCATAATCTAGGGCAGTGTTAAGAATTGGCCCTAAAAAGGGTAAAATCCCTGGAATAATGTTGCCAGGCATTTACAGTTTTAAAAACAGATATATTGACGTTAGGGAATGATATTAGGGTTATTAACCCGTAAAATATGATGACAAAGTAAGGTAAAAATTACGGTAGCCTGTATTTTATGGAATTACGGATGAGAACAATATATTTTTACAGAGAACTGCTTCATGTTGTCTAGAGTTTTTTTTCCGATTAAAGTTACGGTTTTCTAAATAGTGTATCACTTATAATCTCTTATTTTACTTCATAGTGAGGGATTTATCCCAAAGAGTATTTTATGCTCAACCCTTTTTGTAACTAAAATTACTTTAGGCCAAACTTAAAATCTTAGTGACATTCGACAGACCTTAGGCATTCGGCGCGAAAGATGAAAGGGTTTAATAACAAGGCCATCAAGCCAACAGCGTATATGACCATAACATGATATAAAATTCTTTCAATCTCAAACACATTTGCATAAAGGAAATTGTAACTACAGACCTTTCATATATCAGGAATGCATTTAAGTAAACGTTGGAAACTTGACAAAACTCTTCATTCAATGAACACTAAATGCAATTTATATTTATTGAAAATAATCGATGATCCACACATCATACTACATACCTCTAGATTTCATGGCATCTGTCCTCCATTTTCCCCTTCATCTGGGATAAACGAGTTCCACGTTTATTCTTCTTTTGTAAAACTGATTCTTTTAATTTGCTTTCGAAATTCTAGTGATCATTTTAGTTATTTTGCCTACAGTTGAGAAAAATAATATGTTTCTTTCTTTCCATGCCTTTGTTGTTTGTTAAACACGCTATTAAATTTACCCAATAGGTTTGTTAATCATGCCACTATTACAATTGGAAAATACACGGAAGTACTTCTTTCAAAGTAAGTGCATGCACAAAAATACATTCATACTAAAAAATTTCTTTGAATTTTCAAAACACTTTGCCGAGCATCAAAAGGCAATACAAAAGATTTGTCGTTTTGTAATGATTTATAATACCATGAAAGAGATACATAAAACATTTCTGTATTTTTCTCTGTGCGCAATAATGACCCACATTTCATAATGCAATTCCATGAGGTTTGAACAAACATGGCAACTGGCAATATTGCCTGATCCATATTTGCATGGTAAACAAGACCAGTTAATGGATTTCGCTTTAGAATTTTTATGAATCAAATGGATACCTCCATGACTAATGATCGCCGGTTGGCTGACAATGCATATCTGAAGTTAATTGCTCTTAAGTAATGAAAAATATCTTTGCTGGTTAATTTGAGGTTCAAGACATGACCTGGCAATTAGAGATAGTAAAGGCATTTAGTAAACACAAATTTACGATGAAAATATAATTAAAAGATTACGCTCAATAATTATGTCATGTTTTCTGTAAGGTACTATACCAAGGGTTGTGGTAGCTTCATGGAAAAGTTCTTGCCTGGCAATCTGTTAGGTTGGGGTTCGAGACCTGCTCAAGATTGATAGTTTCTTCTAGTGGCTGCAACTTCACTATCCTTGTAAGGTAAAAATCGGTGGTTTTGGGAAGCCTAAATGTCTATTGCTGAGTCATCAGCAGCCATAGTCTGGCATTCCCTGGTCCTAGCTTGAGGGGAGAGGGGACTTTGGCACTGACGATATGCATTTATGGTCAGTCTTTAGAGCATTGTCACTGTCCCATGCCTCTATCATTCATGAGTGACCTTTAAACATTTAAAATATTTAAGATATTTGCAGTTATCACGTTTACATAAAATTTATTTATGAAAAATAGATTGCAAAATATAAAACCAAAAAGGGAAAAAGAAACATGATAGATTTTTCAGTTGGGAATAAATATTCCATGAATACAAATGCCTTTGGATTTCCTGACCTAAAGGATGTTTAGGAATATTTGCAGTTTCGTCTCTTTTGTGTTATTTTCTTTGTTTCCTTTCTGTGAAAACTTGCTTTGTAAACTAATATTCTTCACGCTTGTAATATATTTATGGATAAGGTTTTGATTTAGATAATAACAATAATAATAATAAGGATAATAATAATAATAATAATGATAATAATAATAATAATAATAATAATTATTATTATTATTATTATTATTATTATTATTATTATTATTATTATTATTATTATTATTATTATTATTATTTGTAGTAGTTGTAGTAGTAGTAGTAGTAGTAGTAGTAGTAGTAGAAGTAGTAGTAGTAGTAGTATACTAAGATAATGATAATAATAATAATGATAATAAAAATAATAATAATAATGATAATAATAATAATAATAATAATAATAATAATAATAATAATAATAATAATAATAATAATAATAATAATATTGATGAAAAACATTAAATTTTTCACATTGTAGCTTTTTTTGCTTATTCGTGAAAGAAAAGTGATGAAGATATTGTTACATTAAAAAGCAATGAAAAAATTTTCTTATGTATGTATTTGTGTTTGTGAACAAAAGTGGTTTTGCATCGGTCGGTGGTGAATGCAAAACTAAAATGACTGCTTCCATTGGTGCTTGCTATCACCCTGTATTAAAACAGTCTATAACCATCCTTTAATTTGCAAGCTACAGAACAGAGGACTAAAGTTTCTTCCAACAACTGACGTTGGGCTAATGAAGTTAGATTAGGTTATTCTAGGTTAGGAGTATCTGGCCTCTACGATACCTATGAATTGTAAAGGTTTCTGAGATAAACTAAGTATAATTTGAGAAGTAATGACTCACTCCCACTGGTACTACTTCAACATGCTAAGCTTCTGTAAGCCTACGGAAACCATTATCTGATGAATACTGTAACTTGAATGTTGGTGAAAATAGGTTGAAATAAAATATGGTTTGTAAAATTTACAATATCATTGAAATTTAATAACAAAATCATATACCCCTTAGTTGATATATTAATCTTAATGAACACAAATTATTCAACACTTGATTGGTTTCTGAGAAAATGAAAAAAAAAATAAAAACAATACACTGAAAATGTGAGTTACACTGAATAGAAAGTAAACGTTAACTTGTTCAAGTTTTCGAACAAAAAAGCTATAATAAATGAAACTGACGAGTTAATGAAATCTCAAATGGATATAATACAGATTAAAAAATGTTATTTTCACATCTAATAGGTATTGGAGTTGGAACTTGTGATTATATTTTGTAAAAAAAGAAACAAAACAAAAACATAGTCTTACAAAGCGGAGGACTTAACTATAAGCTACTCAGACGCATTCTCTCTGTGGGAAAACGAAGGGCATTCCAAGCTACTCACGGTGAATAAGTCACATCTAAATACTAAAATTAATCGTTGCAAAATGATATTGTCCTTTCATAAATTCAAATTAGCTGTACAAAATATTACTTTCATTCGGGAAAAATTATGAATTACATTTCAGGTTTCGTAATTAATGATGATAAAGTTCTAAACCAAAGGCCAACTTAACTCATAAATGACAATTTTGCAACAATATTTGGTACAAATTATACATATTTACACCAAGAACATTTTTCACCAACTCTGAGTAATCTAAACCTTACTTTTGGATTACTTGGCATCATAGTTTGAAATACATAAACAAACTCTAAACACAAAAGCATAAATACTTTCATAGATCAAACAAAAATAAACTGCGTGGTTTCACAAATCGCCACAGCATCTATGGTGTTCTTTTTATTGACATGTATTTGTGTTCATATATCAGTTTGACATTTCATTCCAGTTGTATTGCTTAACTAATATTTCGATTAGATATGTAAAAACTCAGCTTATTGCAATACTCCATCACGTTTGAAGTAATTAATTGCAAAGTAGTGAATAGCGCCGTAGAAATTTATTGGTATTGCCTTTTCTTGTGAAAATGTTAGATAACCAAAAATTGGTATGTTGAAGGTATTGTGTTTCCTTTATTTGAAAACTCCATACTTGAACTCTACGTTAAAGAACTATTGGTATGAATAAACGATAAAAGATCTATAAATCTTGACATATGAATCTATAGTTTAATGAAATATATCATGCAAATTAAAAAGATCTAGTAAAGCGGACCCAAAACTAATATTTCAATCAATCTTGCTCTCTGTGATGAATAGGTAACAAAAAATTATAATTTGTTACATATCAACAGGTAATTCAAACAATTATCCCATTCAAATGAAAATTGATGCATTAGGTGTAATCAAAGTAATAGGCTATGCTAAAAGATAAATTCCGTGAAAAAGGATATGAGATCTCAAAAATCATTTTAAAAACTTTTGAATATTACCAAATCTTCACGAAGAGTTATCTCTGATATTATTCATTCTTAGATATCAGAAAATATGTTTGTGAACATTTTGCAAACGTATATTGTACTTTCCTTTACAAATGTAGTTAATAAGGTTTATAAATAATACTACATTAACATTCCTGGATAGAATGTAATTAATGAAATTGAAAAATGACCAACCAATCAAGAAGAAAACTAATAAATACAATTTTCAACTATAACAAGAGGGGCACTCAATAGAGAGCATACCTTTGCAAAGCCAAACAGTCTTACTCAGCACTTAACACCACTGCGTGCTTGAGCTTCGATGAAGTTTCATCAAAATCTAATAGATTTGCCCTTGTGTCATATCCCACATGTCCACCAATTTTCGTTGAATTGGTTCAGGAGTTTTTGTGTAATGTTCGCAAACAAAACACAAGCAATCTTATTTTTCTCGTAGCTTCACTGCGTACTTGTATCGATTTTTATTTTATTTTTTTTTTCTCAATCTATTGAGCTTCTCCTTGGGTCATACCCCACATGTTCATCAAGTTTCGTTGGAATTGGCTCCGTAGTTTTAGCATAATGTTCTTCACAGACAAATAGGTAATATTGGTATTATTTTCAAAGTACTGTCGCTTACTTGTATTTTGATGTACTTTATCTAGAATGTCACAGATTTATCCTTAGGCCATATTCAGCTTGACTATCAAATTTGATTAAAATCGTTACAGTATGATCTTTTGTAAAGATGTTCACAAATAAACAGACAGGGGTGAATACAAAACCCTCTCTCTCTCTCTCTCTCTCTCTCTCTCTCTCTCTCTCTCTCTCTCTCTCTCTCTCTCTCTCTCTCTCAAATCGTAACATTCAAATGTTCATATATCGTTCCAAATCTAAAGTGTTTACAGGGAGACCCAGAGAACGAAACTCGAATATCCCCTCATTGAAAGAGGGGAAATTAATGGAAGCAGCAAAGGGAAAAGGAAATAAAGGATCAAGCACAATTGGACATTCACAGGCCTCCATTTCTGCCTCAAAAGGTTTGCATTAGTGTATATCTAAAAGGGGCCGTTGGAAACGGAGTGGGATATGTATTGTTGAAATTATTTTAAGGCTTTAATAAGATTGAATTTTTTACAGTATTTGTACACAAAATAAAAACCATTCAGGTAAGAGAGAGAGAGAGAGAGAGAGAGAGAGAGAGAGAGAGAGAGAGAGAGAGAGAGAGAGAGAGAGAGAGAGAGAGAGAGAGAGAGAACGGAATATCTAATTGACAGTTATATTCAAATATATTTTCGTTTCTAACATTTAAAACAGCATAAGATATACAGCTTCTCTCTCTCTCTCTCTCTCTCTCTCTCTCTCTCTCTCTCTCTCTCTCTCTCTCTCTCTCTCTCTCTCTCTGTTTTGTTCGTAAAAGCAATCTATCTGGTATAATACGAGTTGCACATTAATGAGAGTTTCAAATCAGTGGATTAGAGGCAAGCGAATGCATGGTCATGTCGTCAACACTAACATCACTCAGACTACAAATCTCTGGAAATTATTCAGTAGGTTAAAGGTGTCCTTTAGCTTCTATAGTTGTATGAATCTCCAAATAAATTTTTCCCTTGGCTTTCGTATGTGTTTAAACACCTTTACCACCCCCTTTAACTTTTAAGCATGGCCTGTGAGATCTACTGTTAGGTACTTTGGTGTGATTCTATTGCATTATAATAACAATCAAGTAATTGGTGTGATAGTTTTTTAGAACTAAATCTCGTTCTCTCTTTTTTTTTTTTTTTCAACAAGTAGGCCATTACAATAATCTTCCATATTGCAAACCCGCAGGAACCAAAAATATCTATACAAGAATTGATGTACAAATGAGAAAATACTAGGAAGCTTGCTTTCAGGATTCATTGTCTCTCTCTCTCTCTCTCTCTCTCTCTCTCTCTCTCTCTCTCTCTCTCTCTCTCTCTCTCTCTCTCTCTCTCTCTCTCTCTGAAAGGAGGAAAAGGATGCAAATTCAACAAAAATTGTCGATATATGCATCCTGCAACCATGAATGAGAGTCAGAAATCTCAGCAAACAGAAAAGAAAAATGAAAGCAAAAATGAAACAAAAAAAGAATAAAAAAAAACAAGCCGAGTATATACTGCGCTATGCACAAAAGGCCCCCAGATAGGATGCCTTTCAACCCAAATATGCACAATTAGAGCCCAACTACAAAGAATGCATCTATAATGCCAGGGGTTGATGCAGATATGGGGATAATTGCAGATATACACACACAAATAAATATGAAGGTGAAAGAGCAAATATAATAGAAAAGTTGGATTTGATAATGGCAGAATTCCTGGAAATGAAGAAAAGAACATCATATCAGAACAGGAAAGAAGCATGGGAGAATCCATATTATTAAAAAATATTAAATAATCGGAATGAAACACAAACAATAATAGTGATGAATGCACAGGGTTTAGTCACGAGTAACTCTAAAAGGAAAATCGAGTTCTTAGAAGAACTAACCCAAATTGAAAAAATATATATATTAAATATAAGTGAAACATGGTATTCCCAAGAGACTGGCAGTGAGGACCAGATAAAGGGTTTCCAAACATATAGATCAGAGAGAACAAATAGAAATCAAGGGGGAACCGCAATATATGGAAGAGACATAAATCAAGGAAAAGTCTGTGAAAAATACAGCAACACAGAATGTGAATTGATTGCAGTAGAATTTGAATATGAAAAACTAGTGAATATTGTAATTTACAGACCCCCAAATACTAAGGAGTTTGACATAATAATAGAAAAAATAGATGATATATATAGAAACCATAAAGACTGTAATATACTCCGATACGGAGATGGATTGGAAAGAACGGATTGAAGAAAGTGGTTGTATATATACATATAAAAAGAGAGTAATAGTAGCGCAGAAGATAAGAGACAATTTGAAAAGCTTCAAGATATGCTACTAAAACATAATATGCAACAAATAAACCACATTCCAACAAGAAAGGGCAATGTCCTAGATTTAGTATTTGTGAATGAGTGAATTATTTTAAAGAAATAATAGTGTATAACACGGGAATTTCTGACCACAATGTCATAGAATTGATAGTCCATTCCAAAGCAAGTGAAGGCAGAGATAAACAAAGCACAAAACGATGGGAAGGATATGGAAAATACAATTTTTATAGTAAGAATATAAAATGGTCAGAAATAAATAAAGAATTGAACAAAGATTGGAAAAATGTATTCGTAAGTGATAATATACAGGTAAATACGGATATACTGTACCAAATACTGAAGAAAATTTTTAAAAATATGTACCGAAAAAATTCAATAAACATCACACATGCATACCAAGAGACAGAAGAATCTGATTTCAGAAAATTAAAAGGTGGAAGAACAATCTAGCAAAAGAAAAAAATGTATGGAAAATGATGGAAATGAAAAGTAAGATAGAAAATGCAGAACAAAAGATTTTACAGTTGAAAGAATATGAAAAAAGGTACTTAGGAGAAACGACACTTCAAAATATAAAAAAAAAAAAAAAAAAAAAGTACTTTACTACTATGCAAAAAAGATGAATAAAGGGAGATTACAAATAGGCCCTATAAGAATTGAATGACGGTTAACAAATAAAAAAAAAAGGAAATATGCAACATATTAGCAGAAAAATGTAAGAGTGGGTTCACGCCAAGAATTGCGAATGAGAATAATGAAACAGAAATGAGAGAAGAAAATGTTGAATATCTAACGGATATACTGTAGATATTAATGAAGCAGATATTGTGCAGGCTATAAGCAAAATTAAAAATGGATTGGCGGCCTGACCAGATGGAGTTCCAGCTAATTTGTTTAAAAAAACTGCACACACTATCTCGAAGCCGCTTACAATACTTCTAAGACAAAGTGTAGATATGAGCAAGATATATGTTAAACATAAATTAGCTTATATACCCCTATTTTCAAAAGTTGATCAAGACTAGAGGCAAGCAATTATAGACCTGTTAGTCTAACATCACATATCATGAAAGTGTATGAAAGGGTAATAAAAAAGAAAATAATGAATCATTTGGTTAAAAATAATTTATTTAATATATATCAAAATGGTTTTGTGCCCGGAAAAAGTACACAAACCCAACTGATAGCACACTATGAAAATATTTACAAAAATATGATAAATGGAAATGACACAGATGTGATCTATCTAGATTTGGCAAAAGCCTTTGACAAGGTAAACCATAATATATTAGAGAACAAAATTAGTAAGCATAATATTGTGGGAAAGATAGGAGAATGGGTAAAAGAATGTCTGCAAAACAGAAAACAGATATGGTTGCAAATGTCGAGAAATCAGATGAAGATCGGATAATATCTGGCGTGCCACAGGGCACGGTATTAGCGGCACTGCTGTTTGTTATTATGATCTCAGACATAGACTGTGATGTTAAAGACTCTGTAGTGAGAAGTTTCGCCGATGACACAAGAATAGGTAGAGAAATTACTTGTGATGAAGATTGGAACTCATTACAGAGAGATCTAAACAAAATATATGAATGGGCGGAGATAAATAGGATGGTATTTAACTCCGGTAAATTCGAATCAATAAACTATGGAAAAAGAGAAGGAATGGTATATACATACAGGACACCTAATAATGAGACAATCACATACAACGAAGCAATTAAAGACCTTGGTGTAATGTTAAACCAGAATATGTTATGCAACGACCAAATAGCAAAACTGTTGGCTAAATGTAAAGCAAAAAGGGGAATGCTATTCAGACACTTTAAAACAAGAAAATCTGAACACATGAATATGCTTTACAAAACTTATGTACGTAGTACACTCGAGTACTGCATTGTGATATGGTACCTACACTACCAAAAGGATATTGCACAAATAGAGAGTGTACAAAGGTCGTTTACTGCTAGAATAGAAGTTAAGGACCTTGACTACTGGAAAAGACTGCAATTTTTAAAATTGTACAGTCTAGAAAGGAGAAGAGAACGCTACATAATAATACAAGCATGGAAAAAAATCAAAGGAATTACTGAAAACATCATGGAGCTAAGAATATCAAAAAGAGCAATCTGAGGTAGATTAATAGTGCCCAAAACTATACCAGGAAAACCAAGGAAGGCGCACAGGACATTAATCCACTACGCACCAGCATCGATAATGAAGCGACTATTAAGAAACATGTAAGAAACATATCAGGAATGAGCGTAGATGTGTTTAAGAATAAGCTCGATAAATACCTAAGATGCACCCCAGACCATCCAAGACTTCTTGTGGTATTTGAGATGGAGATTCTTCTCTGACACTTTGTTAGAAAATATGTTATTGACAGAACCATTCCTGGAAAACGACCAAGAATTTCAAATTATAATTCAAAAACATTCTAATACCTGAAATCGTACTAAGGGTCTCCTAGGAAATTTCTTATCAAATGAATTAAGAAGAAAAGTTTCTCGTTTATATAGCTTATCAGTTGTTACTATGTATATCTATAATATATATATATATATATATATATATATATATATATATATATATATATATATATATATATATATATATATATATATATATATATATATATATATATCTTTGAACTGTAAGTAGCTTATCTTCTAAAGATTTAGTAAGAATAAGATTTTTATTCATAATTCAATGCTGGTAAGATCATCAGATTATTTTTTTTTTTAGAGAAAATGGCATATTACTTTCCATAATGTTATTTGGTTTACCAAAAGCTCTTCATCTTCTATTATCCCACTTATTTCAGTAGTATGTAGAGGGAAAACACCTTTTTTCTGTTCTATGTATGTATATTTATTAACAATCTCTATAGTCTACAGGTTCGTCCATAATCTTACTTGTTGTCTCTATGAATTTTTATTAAACACTATCTTAGTTTTTACGCATATTCATTTTCGGTCATACATTTCTGCTTTCTTTATTCAAATCATCTATCATATCTTACAATTCCTGCTAGGATTCGCTTAATATAACTACATCATCTGCAAATCTAAAGTGGTTAAGGTATTCCCCATTAATGTTAATTCCTACATTTTACCTATCTAGATTCATAAAAACTGCTTCTAGGTATGCTGTGAAAAATTTAGGAGAGATTGGGTGTCCCTGTCTAGCTCCTTTCTCTATCAGAATTTTCTCACTATCTTTATGTAGTTTAAGGACTGCTTTACTACCCGTATAAATATCTGCGAGTGTTCTAACATAAGATTCATCTAATACTTGCTTTTGAAGGAATTTCATTACTGCTGAAGTTTTGACAAAATCCAAAGCTTTCTCATATTCTATAACTTCCGTATACACTGATTTGTTATAATATGAAGATTTTTTCATTAGCTGATTAATTACATGGATATGTTTAGTTGTTGAATACCCACTACTAAAACCTGTCTCTCTTTGTTGATTAAAGCCTAACTGTCTTTCTATTTGACCTAATATGATTTTTGTAAATGTGGTATATATCGGTGGGAGAAAACTTATTAAGCGGTAATTTTTCAGAATTTTTGTCTCCCTTTTTGTGAATTGATAATTTTTCAGGATTTTTATGACTCCCTTTTTGTGAATTCATATGATAAAGTATCTCCAAGCTGTAGGTATAGAGCAGTCTTGCAAACATCTTGTTTAAAGTTCAGTGAGTTTTATTACTATGAAATTTCTATTTTTAAATCGATTGTTAGGCTATCTTGTCCTTTTGCTTAGTCTCTTGTCATGTCTTTTAACGCTTTCTTTATTTCTGCTTCTGTTAATTTTGGTACCGGCTCAGGTGTTTCATTATTACCTTTGGAAAGTTATGTCTCATATTACTATTGTATGGCATTATATAGAAGTCAACTGCAGTTTTTATCACTCCATCTCTTTTGTAGATAATATTTGCGTTTTCATCCTTTAAAACAAATATCTGTTGGCACACTATTCCAAGTCTTCTTTTCATTATCTTGATACTTCTTCCTCTCTTTGGTGTTTCCTCAATGTTAGTTAAATTGTGTTTACGAATGTTTTGAGTTTTAATTTGTTTATTGTTTTGAATAGTTCTCGTAATCCTATTTCATCTCTCCTAGATCTTACCCTTATTCCCAATCTTTTATTTACAGTTTTTTTTTTTTTTTTTTTTTGGGGGGGGTTGTTAGCTTCCTTGATACCTAAGAAATTTTCCTCTTAACTCTTGTGCCAATTCTAATAAAAACTTTGTTTAATTACTATTCATTTCTTCTTCATTTACTTTCTTTTCACTATGCAGCTATTGAGTTTACTTTAGCAATATAAAACTCATCACTTATCACTGAGAATAAAATACACTTTGATATATATATATATATATATATATATATATATATATATATATATATATATATATATATATATATATATACATATATATATATATATATATATACACATATATATATATATATATATATATATATATATATATATATATATATATATATATGTATATATACATATATATATACATTTATATATGTATATATATATATATATATATATATATATATATATATATATATATATATATGGGTGTGTATATTAATATATATATGTATATATATATATATATATATATATATATATATGTATATATATATATATATATATATATATATGTGTATATTAATATATATATGTATATATATATATGTATATATATATATATATATATTTATATATATATATATATATATATGTATATTGATATATATATATATATATATATATGTATATATATATATATATATATATATATATATATATATATATACATATATATATATATATATATATATATATATATATATATATATATATATATATATAAAGTAAAAATAACGAATTCAACCGTTTCATGTCTACTTCAGGACGAAGGCCACAGACAAGTCCATATTCCTCTCTTGGGTTGGGTCATTTTATCACCACGTTGGCCCTTGCACATTATATATATATATATATATATATATATATATATATATATATATATATATATATATATATATATATATATATATATATATATATATATATATATATATATATATATATATATATAATGTGAGAACTGTTGCCCAGTTCTTCGAGCATTATTCTGGTCACTAAAACACGACCTCCCGTGGACAGCATGAAAACGGACTCACAACAAACACAAATAATGTTCAAGATATTTTTGTTTATTTCACAAACGAAGGCACTTTATCTTCAAAATGTAATCTCAAATCTAAGAATGAATGTAGTAAGCTTATAATACTGATGATACAAATGAGTTTGCTATTATAAATGAAAAATATTCCAAGCCATCACCAGGTATGCAAAAACACACCTGGATTGTATTCGTGTGAACCTTTTTCGGTCGATAGGTTTATGATTGCCCCATCTTATGTGGGACACGGGCTATTGTGCTGTCAGTCCAAGAGACATTTTTAGATGTAAATATCTATATTTCAGTTTGCAAGGAACTCTTTACGTCAGATTCGTTTACAGCATGCCAACACAAGAGACACCGGGTAGCACGTAAGGTGGGCATACATACGGTAGATGGATTAAATGATACATTAAAAACACAAACGGGCTTCAGTCGTAGCTTATTGGAAACGTCCCTGCCTGATCGCTGAGCTGGAGTTCGCGACCTGCTCAAGTTTGACATTTTCTAGTGGTGGCTGCATCCTCTCCATCCCTATGAGCTAAGGAACGGGGATTTTGGAAAACTTGTAGGTCCAACTGTTGAGTCATCAGCAGCTATTGCCTGACCTTCACTGTTCCTATCTGGGGTGGATAGACTTTTTGGGCACTGATCACCTGCTAGGCCAATGTCAATGTCCCTTGCCTCTGAAATTCATGAGCCGCCTTTAAAGAAGAGAAATAATTCTTCTATAGGTAGTAGGCTGGCCAGGGCACCAGCCACCCGCTGAGATACTACCGCTAGAGGGTTATGGGGTACTCGGACTGGCCAAACAGTACTTCATTGGATCCTTCTCTCTTGTTACGGTTCTTTCCCTTTGCCTACACAGACAGCGAATAGTCTGGCCTATTCTTTACAGATTCTCGTCTGTCCTCATACACCTGACAACACTGATATTACCAGACAATTCTTCTTCGCCCAAGGGGTTAACTACAGCACTGTAACTCTGCAGTGGCTACTTTCCTCTTGGTAAGGGTAGAAGAAACTCTTTAGGTATGGTAAGCAGCTCTTCTAGGAGAAGGATACTCCAAAATCAAGCCATTGTTCTCTAGTCTAGGGTAGTGCCATGGCCTCTATACCATGGTCTTCCACTGTCTTGGGTTAGAGTTTTCTTGCTTGAGGGTACACTCTGTCACACTATTCTATCTAATTTCTTTTCCTCTTGTTTTGTTAAAGTTTTTATAGTTTATATGGGAAATATTTATTTTAATGTTGTTACTGTTCTTAAAATATTCTAATTTTCCTTGTTTCCTTTCCTCACTGGGCTATTTTCCCTGTTGGGGCCCATGGGCTTATTGCATCCTGCTTTTCCAACTAGGGTTGTAGCTTAGCATTTAATAATAATAATGATAATAATAATAATAATGATAATAATAATAATAATAATAATAATAATAATAATAATAATAATAACAATAATAATAATAATAATAATAAATAGTTAAGCTTCAATTTTTGAGAGCAGTCGTATTTCATAAAACAATTTTGTACACTTATGTTCAAAGTATCGTAATTATCTTAGTCCTTCATTTTTTCCGTTTTTTCAATGACTA
>NC_090742.1:88081822-88089322 GCF_036898095.1 Palaemon carinicauda | reverse complement strand
AACCTAGAGATACAAATCTAGATTTGGTGATGCTGGGTACAGACGTAGGTTAAAATTTAGAGCCGAATTTTTGTCCAAGCCAAAATCTGAATTTTAATTCAGAATTATTTAGAGATCCAAATGTAGAATGTGGAATCAGATGTTTTAATCCCCACGGTAGAATTTATTGCTAACATTGCTAAATGAAAAAGGTCAGTGGCTTTTTGGAGTGCATGAATGAAAATATAAATGAAACATTATTTAACTAATAACAAAATCCGGTCATTGGATTCTTAATTTTCTAAGGTGAAATATTAATAGTTGGCCTTTGAGGTATGTTTCAGGTATGTTGATGAAACGTTTTTTATTTCAATCATTCCTTGAACTTTTCAATTCTCGATATGAAAATATAAAGTTCACCATCAGAAAGGAGAAAGGACATATACACTCTATTTTAGATGAATTGGTCTGTAGAGAGATTTATTGTTACAATAAAGGGTTTAAAGAAAAAAAAAAAAAAAAAAAAAAAAAAAACTTTTGCCGAATATTGTTCAACCTTTTACATATCTTGCTGTTATAATTTCAAATTGAATTCTCTTTAAGCTCTCCTCCACGGAGCGTTCCTTATTACTTTCAGATGGCAGTCTTTCTGTAAAGATTTTTTTTCTTTTTCTTTTGCCGGAATATTTTATGAAAAACTATTCTCCCGCCCTAATGTTTCTCAAACTTCCTGATATTTTTTTTAATATTATCGCCATAAATAAAAAAAAAAAAAAAGCCTAGTTCCTGTAGTAAACTTTTTATGACAACCATTATTTACATGATGACCTCTTCAGACAAAAAATTTCTAAAACCATCCAACATTTTCCAGCAACTGATTTGAAATGTATTGCAAAGTCCCCTCGATTTTTTACATTTCAGACATCGGTTAACGCTTTATGTCTAAAGTTTACCTTTGGGACTTACATTGGATCTACAAAGAATTCTAATAGAGGTATGCGATTTCGGATAGGTTATAGAATAGCAGCCCCAGAACCCTTATATATTCGTAATTATGCAAACTGAATCCTCCACACAATTTCAATTTTCATAGTCGCTGTTTTATTGGCTTTCCGTTGGTATCATTCGGTTCTTTATTTCTTTGCTTTGAGATTGGTTCTACAATATTACTCTGCTATATTATAAATATAACTATTTTTTAGTTCCCCTTATTTGTTTTACTTTGTAAAATTTTTTAATTTTATTAGAAGCAGCATATTTCTATGTCCAGTCTACTGAAATGTTTATTACTGGGTGTCACCACCTTTAGTGACGATATAAATATATTATCATTACAGCTAAGCTATAAACCTAGTTGGAAAATCAGGATGCCATATGCCTAGGAGCTCATATATATATATATATATATATATATATATATATATATATATATATATATATATATATATATATATATATAGATAGATAGATAGATAGATATATATATATATATATATATATATATATATATATATATATATATATATATATATAGATATATATGTATATATACATATATATATATATATATATATATATATATATATATATATATATATACATGTATATATATATATATATATATATATATACATGTATATATATATATATATGTGTGTGTATATATATATATATATATATATATATATATATATATATACATATATATATACTGTACATTTATATATATATACATAAATATATATACATATATATATATATATATATATATATATCCATATATATATATATATATATATATATATATATATATATATATATATATATATATCTATATATGTATATATATATATATATATAGATATATATATATATATATATATATATATATATATATATATATATATATATATATATATATATATATATATATATATATATATATAGTCCGTTACTAGTACACTGTGGAACAAACTTTCAGGCTTTAGGCATGTTATTCCACAACCGACTGTTTATGGTCTTTCTACACAATTTTATACCCGCAAACTTTCTTTATTTGTCAATCCATCGCCTTGCCTTCCTTACCGTGCTTCATTTGAAAACTCTAGGGACCCATTTTGCTATTCTTGATGTCCATCTAATATCGGTAATTCTCATTATATGTCCCTCCGATGTCCATTTCTTTTTAATACATGTTAAAATATCATCTACTTTGGTTTGCTCTCGTATCTATGTTGCTCTTTTTCTCTTAGTGTTATTCCCATCATTATTCTTACCATAGCCCTTTGCGTTGCAACTAGCTCATGTTCTGAGTCTTTAGTAAGGCTCCAAGTTTCCAATGCATAACTTAATACTGATAGGACCATCTAATTAAACCATTTTATTTTCTAGAGATAGTGGCACCTTATTTTTATAATCTCTCTTTATTAACCTAAAGCTCTCATCCCATACTTATCTTTCTTTCCATTTCAGTCTCATGTTCGGGGAGAAACTCTTACTGTCTGGCCTAATATCCTATATTTATTAACAATCTCTAGAGAATTATTCCATAACCCTTATTTATTGTCCCTCAGCATATTCGTTGAACATTACTTTAGACTTATTCATAGTCCTTTTCAGTCCTATATTTCTGCTTTCGCAGAAATATAGGGTTTTCCCTATTAATATTAATTCATACATTCCCAAAGTAGGCATGCTTTGTATAGCTTAGGAGAGATAGGGTCTCCCTGTCTATCTCCTTTCTCAATCAAAATTTTCTCACTATCTTTATGTGGTTTAAAGATTGCTGTAATTAATGTATATGTATCCCCAAGTGTTCTAACATAAGATTCATCTAATCCTTGTCTTCGAAGGGCTTTCATTACTGCTGAAGTTTTGACATAATCAAAACCTTTCTCATAGTTTATAAACGCCATATATAATGGTTTTTCATACTCTGCTGATTTTTCCATTAGCTTGATAATTACATGGATAGTTCCTGCCTGCTCACTTGATTGATTAAGGCTTATCCATCTTTCTATTTAGCCTAATATGATCTTTGTAAATAGTTTATATATTACGGAGAGTAAACTTATAGGGAGGTAATTTTCCATGTCTTTTATGTCTCTTTTAAGTGAATCACTATAATGATAAAGTTTTTCCAAACTGTAGGTATAAAGTATTTTTGCAGACACTTTGCGTAAAGTTCAGTGAGTTTCACTAATATGAAATCGCCTCCTTATATTATCAAATCAATTGTTAGATCATATTCTCCTGCTGCTTTGCCTCTTTTCATGTCATTTAATCTTTTCCTTACTTCTTCTAATGTTACATTTGATACCAACTCAGGTGTTTCATTATTTCTATTGTCAAAGTTATTTCTTATATTACTTTTGCATAGCATTGGAAAGAAATCCTCTGCAATTTTTATCACTCAATGTTTAATGTTGATAATATTTCCATTTTCATCCTTTAAAGCAAACATCCGTTGGCACCCTGTTCTAAGTCTTTTTTTTTTTTTTTTTTTATCAATTTGATGCTTCTTCCTTTTTCAGTGGATCCTCAATATTGGTCTGATTGTGCTTACTAATGTCTTGGGTTTTAGTTTGTTTATTGTTTTGTGTCTTTGTACTAATTCTATTCCATCTCTCTTATATTATATATATATATATATATATATATATATATATATATGTCTATATGTCTATGTATATATATATATATATATATATATATATATATATATATATATATATATATATATATATATATATATATATGTATGTATATATATGTCTATGTATATATATATATATATATATATATATATATATATATATACTATATATATATATATATATATATATATATATATATATATATATATGTGTGTGTGTGTGTGTGTGTATATACATATATATATATATATATATATATATATATATATATATATATATATATATATATATATATATATATGTATATATATATATATATATATATATATATATATATATATATAAATATATATATATGCATATACATGAGTGCCTTGTCTTTGTGTGCTGCCCTCTTCATCATCGACAATTGGAGGTGTGTTTGTTCCTCATCTGCAGAAGTTGTCCGGAGCTAAAAATCTACTTGAAAGCCAGAGGCTTGGCTTCTCCAAATCGTAGTACAGGAGCGCACTCCGCACTGCCTTTCGTCTAATGGAGTCCATTATTCACCAAGCACAAGGTCGTTAAGAGTATCATGTAGGAAGAGAACAGCTGCTCAGATGAAAGTTAGGTATTATTGATGCCCTCCGTAACCAGTTCTAGGATTTAACAAAGTTATGAGAATTATTAGTACCAAATGCCCTTTTTCAAGATTATAGGCTAAGAATTTAAATCTGTTTTCTTTTAGGAGTGTGTATTGCATTTCAAGCCAATTTAATAAAGTAGAAAAATATATTAACCTCCATTGTTGCTTGAATTTCATTTTTGTAGAGTTTAGATATAGGTAACATCTCTACAACGTTTTCTTTTCCTTCAATAAAACAAAGTTGTGCTTCTTTCGTTAATGAGTCTTCACTATCTCTATAAATCATTTTCTAGGCTCTTGGATTTCAGTGTTTTCACTACTGAAGTTTCAGTGTAATTAAGCAACAAATAATGTGCAATTGAAAACCTTGTGCCATTTCATTCTCTACTCGAATTGTAATGTTCTTCAGCATTTTAATCTTGAGTATTGATTTTATTTATATTTGAGAAAGGACGCACGTAGTTTTCCTTTTGTTATTGCGTGAAATATATCTGCCGCTGAAATAATATAAAGAAAAAAAAATGTAGTAAAGCCATTAATTTTTTTATGAAGTCTTTTAACGTTGAATTGCGACCTTTTTTTTTTGCCATTTTATTTCACATTATTGGAGGAAGATTTGGGTCACTCATTCATAGCCGATTTTAATATAAGCCGACATTTAATGAGTAGCCTACAGAAAGTAATTGTGCTTTTAGAAGGGGCTAGCGTTCGATCCCAAGTATGAGGTAGAAATTTATTTCTATTTGAACACGATGTTGTGTTGATATTTATCCATATTGACTCATTAGGGGTAATTTGAATGAATTACTACCAATTGTGTCACGTGGTGGCCCGGGAAATTGGGTAAAACTCGCTGGTAAGAGACTGATGTCTCGCCAGGTAAATCCTCGGACAGCTGGGTAGCGTCAGGTTCCAATTTCTTTTATAGGCTCTCGTGACATGGTTGGTTTCGACCTGGCCTTTCATTAGAAGGGTCTAGCGTTCGATCCCAAGTATGAGGTAGAAATTTATTTCTATTTGAACATGATGTTATGTTGATATTTATCCATATATATATATATATATATATATATATATATATATATATATATATATACTGTATATATATACATACAAAATGCGTAGTGATACAGGTAGTTCAAACGTGTGGGCGAGAATTCTCAAAATAAGAAACCATGTTGGAAATATGTCATATTATTAAAAAAATGAAAAAAAATTTCATTGTTTTCTTTTTCCTTCATGAAGAGATATAATAGCGCAATGGATTACTGCTAAGTGGCAAAGAATTTATATCATCAAGTAAACGTGTTCTCTGACAATATGTTGTGTTATTCATAATTCCTATTGTTGAATAATATCTGGATAAACATTGATGATTAAAGTTCCATAAATATGCCATGATTAGGTTGAAAAATAACAATATATCCAATACCGCTACGGTAGGAGCAACGCCCAATAGCTAATCTCTCTCTCTCTCTCTCTCTCTCTCTCTCTCTCTCTCTCTCTCTCTCTCTCTCTCTCTCCAAGACTAACTCATTTGTTAATAACGAACCATTTTGAGGGGGAGCTAAAAGGCTTAAGCAAGCCTTTTCCCGAGCCTAAACTTCCAAACATTTTCTCCCGTCTATGAATGTATAATGTTTACTGAGAAAGACGAAGCACAAAGCATGTTTCCCCCTCACTGAAAGGTAAGGAATTGATGGAAGCAACGAGGGGAGAGGAGAAGTCACAAGGAAATGCATTATGATCTCTCTCTCTCTCTCTCTCTCTCTCTCTCTCTCTCTCTCTCTCTCTCTCTCTCCTAATGTAGGAGTGCGAGGTTTTTTTTTCGGATACCACTAGAAGCCGTATTTGCGGAATAATTTGATTGGTTTTCATGTTATCTAGTATCAAATTTTCAATGAATTGCATAGGTGTTTAGAATTTCACAGTGCGTTGAAAAATTTTTATATTATTACATTTATTATTATTATTATTATTATTATTATTATTATTATTATTATTATTGTTATTATTATTATTATTATTATTATTATTATTGCTGTTGTTGGTTTTTTATTAAAGAAAAAAAAAATTCTTGTTTTATCATGATATATGATTAATTGAAGTAATTTATGATCTACATAAATGTTTTATTGATAAAACTATTATGCTTTCAAGAATCTGTCCTCCCATCTTTAGGAGATCTATAAATATAGAAAGTTATATTGCTGTCTAATTCGTCGTCCCTTATTTGAAGAATGATTCTAAAAGTGCAAAGTCAGGTAAATGTATGTCAGTTTATTTGGAATGAAACAATTACCCAATTAGCATTCGCTACAAAATGATATTTGGCTTCGATGGTCGCAAGATCTCATATTTCATTTCACCTGTCATCTTTGACCCTTATCACCTTTTAATCTTCAAAACGTTAGGTTATTTATTCTTTCAGGAATCTATACTAATCTATTCTTTTCTATTACATTTTCTCTCATTTTTACTTACTCGGCTAGAAAAACATGTTGGGATGCTGTCCACTGTCGGCAAGGCAAAGATATAACATAATTTTTTAAGAAAAATCTTTCAATATTTCAAAATTTTTGCGATATACTTGAGCATCCCCTTACTTTACAAATTCATTTACGTATAAAAATTGTTTAACGCATTTATTTGCCCACACAATGTGTAGTGATTTCATGTCCTTTCGCCTTTAAACAACGACCACACCTTTGTAATTAGCCCGAAATTGAAGCATTGACATCGATGAATCTATCATCTTTAAGCCTTACCGACATAATACATTCATTCATTCATCAGTTATTCAATTATTTCATTATTATTCACGAGTTCGCCAGATCATTATCGAAATCATCGGTTGCCATGCCATTGCCGCAGCTGAGTCTGACATGAGGAAAGAGGAATTGGCTATTCATGAGGAGGCCATTCAAGCTGATCTTGCATCTGTGACACAAAGTAGGAGAGAGCGATGAAAGATCCTTACTCTGCCCAGGTTTGGGATATTAAGGGAATTCGTTTCCTATAGGAAAGGGGACTGCAATTTGTCTAAGAACTAGAAAAAGAGCAACATGGATACAAGAGCAAACTAAAGTATAGGATATCATAATATGTAAGAAAAGGATTTGGATTTGGGGAGGTAATATAAGGAGAATGACAAATAATATATAGACAAAAAGAATAACAGAATGGGTTCCTATAGATTAGAAACGAAGCAGGGGAAGGAAGACACGAAGATGGATTGAC
>NC_090742.1:88061822-88076822 GCF_036898095.1 Palaemon carinicauda | reverse complement strand
TATATATATATATATATATATTGCCTATGTATAGACATATGTATGGAATATACACCCTATACTACTTTCATGTACAGTATATCGTATGTATACAACTTTATTGTCACAACAACTGGAGTCAGGACGCCCCTACGAAAAAAAGCAGTCGAATCGACATTCCTTCCTTCTCACAGCATTTATAAATAATGACAAAGGGGAATTTTGTCATTACACTATTATATAATGGCTGTTCTGCGTGCAAAGGAAAATGGTTTGGTCAAAAGACATTAGCTGTAATTTGATTCATTCATCAGAATTATATCAGCTTGAATAATAAAAGCAAAAACGTACTTCAGCAGTGGAAGATATACTGCTATCATAAATTTCATCCATTACTACACAAGTTGTGAAACAAAATGATTACAAGAATGGAGAGCTTAGGAGGGAGGTTATAAATCTACAAAACAGAACATTAAACTGTCAACATTGCACAGATACAATAAAAGTTAATAGAAGGCCATATTTCAGGCATATTGCTGTTGCTATTGCATGAACAGACTTTGAATTTCCACGCTCAGTAATGAAATAATATTTCTAGATTAGATTTAGAAATGATTAAGCTTTCCTTTGCCGCAAATTATTCTGGCTTATTCGCGATTGCATTGATATTTTATATGTTCATTTACTAATGCATCTGGAGTGATCTATCTACATAACTCCTTATATGCCTTCACAGTAAAGTTTACTCTTTCTCGATAAACATTGATATGAACATAAAGGGTATTACCCACTTAGAAACTATCACAGGAGACAAAGCTGACTTTTTGTTGCTGCGAACTTGGCGAGTCAGGGAGGTAAAGATGAAAAGCACGCCAGTTTTTTTGGCTATTAAATTGAATTAGATATGCAGATCATGGTTTGATATTATATTTCATAATTATAACTGCTTCTACACACATTAGAGGCCTACTGATAGTAAGTCTCTCTAAAATGTCTACAAATGATTTAGACCTAATGCAACATGCGGCACTCAAGACTTTCCAGTGCGCCACAACCCTTCAAAATAAATATTGAAAAATTCGGCTCTTGGCACCAATTACCAGTCTGAAAATTTACTAAACCATAATTACTTAAATTAGAAAAAAAATGTCGTTTCATATCCAGAGAGAGAGAGAGAGAGAGAGAGAGAGAGAGAGAGAGAGAGAGAGAGAGAGAGAGAGAGAGAGAGAATAGACGTGCTGTATTTTTAAGAAATCAATGTCTATGTAAGGCAGGATTATCAAAAAGAGAACATGAATTTTTGCAAGATATTATGCTCTTCTTAAGCATAAAAGGTATTTCGATACGTGAAATGAATGATGATGTATGGAAGTGTAGCAGACTATCTCAGTATCCTCAATGTTAGGCTTCGAGTGAAAGATCAACTCATTAATGACCTATTCTCGCTGATCAAAAGGTATCAAACGCAATTACGGCTCTGAGAATCACAAATCAATCTACATAACACAAACCACTTTGCACCCTAACAAGATTTTCAATGAGATCTCATGACCTTACAAAACATTCCTTACCCATTTCCTGCGGATATGGAAACTATTCCAGAAGATATGCAAGTGGGAATAGGTGAACAGCGATGTAATAAAGAACTAAGAAATAATTATGGTGATGTCTAGGTACAGCAATTATACAAAAAACATTCATCAAACAGAATATCCCAAACTCTGTGGTTATGTAAGGAAGATGGTATATGAACAGCTCTTTTTCTAAAATGAAACTGGTTTAAACTAAATTTCGGTCCTCACTAAATAATGAACACTTACAAAATTCTCTATGCGTTGCAACATCAGCCATTTAGCTTGATATTGTCAAGTTGGGCTGACAAATGCAAAGTCAACCCTCCCACTAGATAGGTTTTCATTTGGTTGCGTAAAGAAGGTTAGGATATTTCTTTCGATTCGGTTACACAATTATCTTTATTTGCTTATTACAGCCATCTCACCTATATGGATAACAGCAAGTACCAGGCTATATATATATATATATATATATATATATATATATATATATATATATATATATATATATATATATATATATATATATATATATATATATATATATATATATATATATATATATATATATATATATATATGTATATATATATATATATATATATATATATATATATATATATATATATATATATATATTTGGGCTCAAGCCATGTCGTCCTGATGGAAGTTCCTAAGGTAGCTTCAAAAGGATATATTATATACTACAGTGATATTCCCAGAGAATTAACCTTCAGGTTCCAGAATTCTATTGCCTGGAGCAAATATCCTTAAAATTTTCTCAAGGATATCGCATAATATCAGAGGACGCATTCTTGACACGTCACATAGCGTTAACGCTATTTGGGGTAGAACCCCAAATAGCGTTAACGCTTCGAGGGAGACGTGGCAAAAGAATAGAAGGGGGCCGTAACAAGGTTAGCCCCATTCCCGTACTACTATTGACCACCACCCCAGCGCCATTCCCAGGATGGCGGACATTCCTAATTTTGTAGCGATTTCGCTCAGTGGTGTTCCCTGTTGATCTAACTTTTCGATCGATTTTCAAGGATTTATTATGCATTCTCCAACTTCTTTCGCCTTCGGAAAGTTGAGTATTGGGTCTTTACAATGAATAGTTTTTTAGCTCCCTTTTCACAGTGAAATTTGTGTAATTTATTGTGTTTGGAGCTAGCCTGTACCGGAGGCGCTATGAGCGCTGTCGTTCGTTTGGGCATGTTATTTAGTTAGCAGAACGACTTCCTGGTTTTTAAATAGCTTCATATATCATTGATTAATTATTTTATTATGTTAGCTATTTAGGCAATATATTCTTGTAAAGATATATACATTGTGCATATTTTTTCCTTTCCATGTCAATTGTATAGTTAGTCTCTCGGTGAGTGAGGTAACTGAGATCTCGACTCGCCTAGGTTCCTAACTTAGGTGTGTTATTATACGTTAGACACTCCCCGGTTACCCTTGTGTATGGTGATTTCAATTATGCAGAGATAGGTATCTCTTTTAATTGGATAAACTTTACCCCTCTCAAAAAAGGGAGTTTAGGGGTAATCCCTCTTCCCTCTGAGTGTAGCCTCAGGCTACAACCTTAGCGGGTTAGCCTCAAATTTTTAATTCAGGCATGACTTTCCTCCGGGTTTTTTCTGCCCTTCCTCTGTAACCGCAGATGCAGGTTTTAGGGGTTTTGGCCAGAATCTCAGAGTATTTAGTCTGTGGTCGGTAACTACCTGGCAAGATGAATAGAATTATTTTGCTACGTTAGGCTACCGAGATAGGAGGCTAGACCTCCCTAGGCCACTCCTGAAGAGTCTGTACGATATGACCCTTCTTCCTGTGACCTAGCAGACTATTCCTGTGTTAGTGGACCCTAGGCTGAGGAATAGAATTCTTCTAATGCTTAGGG
This sequence comes from Palaemon carinicauda, assembly GCF_036898095.1. Lineage (NCBI taxonomy): Eukaryota > Metazoa > Arthropoda > Malacostraca > Decapoda > Palaemonidae > Palaemon > Palaemon carinicauda. Next base: position 88,073,366 of record NC_090742.1, on the reverse strand, counting down.
GACACTGGCACTGCAACCCCGTTTCCTTCCCTTTAAAGGTGGTGGCGAGGGTGCTACTAACCTCTTATTTGTATTAATCTAACCCTAGGCTAATGAATAGAATTCTTTAGCCGCCTGGGATAGTTCTAATACAGGAACGGAGTTGTTAGGTGGGGCAGGACAGGCTAAGGCCGGCTCCTGCTATACCTTTCACAGGACCCTCTTTTCCCTTCCCTTCTATCCCTTTATGTTGGCGAATCCCGGCAACCTTACTATTGCAGGTGGGTTGCCGGGATCGACCAGACTCCCCCTCATACAGTTGATAGCTGCCGGCCGGCAGTCTTAACATCTGTCGGCCGGCAGTAATCACATCTGTGAGCTGCCGGCCATTTTAGTTGCCAGCCGGCAGTAAAGACTACTGCCGGCCGGCAGTCATGGCTGCTGCCGGCCGGCAGCTGCTGGCCATGTTGGTTGTAAGTGGGAAGTTCCTTCTGTTTACAAAGGTTCTTCAGTTCTTTCATGAACTGCTAGCTACAGTGGCTACTGCTGGGGTGCTGCCTACCAGGCCGGCACAGAATGGTGCCTGCTCAACCGGGAGCACGCCGACTGTATTGATACTGTGCCGGCCGGCAGTACTGGCCAGCGGTGCCGGCCGGCAAGGTTTAGACAGATCCTTGCCGGCGACAGTACTGTAGCTGGATGGAAGCTTGAATTTTATATTCTCCCCTTCCATTTGAACCTTCTTTCTGGAGAAGGCAGTAATAGTAGACTTTTACATCCCTTTTACTGTATATATATACAGTATTAGGTAGCCTGTTCCCCATGCTATCTCTCTTTCTTTTAGCTAGCAGGCTAGATGTGCTAGCATTAGCTAGCTATGCCGACGACATGCTGGCTGTACTACAGTATATGTTTATACAGGTAGTTAGTATTTCTGCAGTATAGGATATACTGCAAATAAAAAGCTTCTGTATATTTTACGCTAGTAGTGTTTTTCTAATATATTTGAAAATCCTACCCAAATATTTGTGGAACCCAATCTCATATTGAAAGAATTTAATTCTTCAATATTCTGATTAGAATCAGTCTTCAGATTACCCTGCAATATTAAAATTTTAAGGACTGGAGATTACACTCCTAACACTTAAAGGGCAGAGCCTTTATCCTCGAGTCTCCATGATAAGGAAACTCTATGTTTTAATTTTGTAAGGGGGGTCACAGCAAATAAGTTGGGTGGGATATATACAAATATATGTCTTTCCTTTCCATACTCTATATAATTATACAGTAGCCAGTATATTGCAATATAGTGCATACTGCAAATAGAAAACTACAGTATGATTATACAGTAACTATTTCTAGCATATCTTGGGTATCCTCATGTGAGCTTATGTTGCAGCCGCTCTTACATTGAAGGAATAGTGTTTCTTCGTTAAGCTGATTGAGAAATCAGACTTCCGTACCCCACAGTATTTAGTATGAAAGGGACAGTGAAGTATACACTTCCCTATCCCTAGGGGTTAAAAAACCCCTTTTTCAGTTGGAATTCCTTCGAAAAGGAAATTCTTATCACTTAATACTGAGGGGAGGTACCAGCATTTGCTTGCAAGGGATACACAAGTATGTGTCTCCTACAACCCTTTTATAGCTTGCTATCCTAAGCTATTCTGTTAAGATATGACTTTTTATTTATTGGTTATCAGTGAGATAATCAATCGTATACTCATTTTGTTTTCCTTTCTTTACAGGAGGAACGCCAGATGTCGTGTTGCAGTCTTCTGCAAAACTAAGAGTTAGTGTTTTTACGGACATAATGCATGCAGGTTTCATGCTCCCTGCAATATTATTTCCGAACACCTGCAGGATTGGAACCCGCAAGCCTGAAAAGTATGTCGGGCCCTATTGTCCGAAGGTTTCAAGAATCTCAAGTCGGTGGAGACTAGGGATGCAGCTCGTTTCAAACTACGCAACTGGGTGAGAGGCATTCAGAAAATCTCTCCGGGACCTTACCTGCCTAATGACAAGATGCGTAGGTTACTATTTCCAACAGGGAGTAAGGAAATAGTGGTACCCCAGACACGAGGTACATTTCCCGATGGCCAGATAACCTTCGGGAAGGAGGGCAAAAAGCGCCCACGGGAAGAAGGGGAGAATGTCGGGTTGGAATTGTCTCCGTTCCAACAGGCTCATGAGCCAATGACATTGATATCTCCGCCTTCTATCCCTCTTTTAGGTGGAATGAACCAGTTATGGGCCCAAGTCAAGAATCTAGTAGAAAATTTGTGCAAACAGAGCATAAAGCAGGAAGCGAAATGCAAGGTAGAGCTTGGTAAAGCTCCACTTGTCGCTCCTAAAGGGTCGTACAAAAGACTCGTTGATCAAGACCTTCTGACATGTTCCACAACCAATCCCTGGAGGTTTGCGGAGCTAATGCCGATTTTAAACGGCAAGCTCTACATCTCGGAGAAGATGGGTGCTGTTCCTTTGGACAAAATCCAGTTCTGGGCAAGCTTTGACGCTTTCCCGAACTGTTTCATTAGACTGAAGGATGAACCAACATCAGAAAAAGGAACGGAAGCAAAGGAGGTTATGATTCTCGACAATGATAAAGCACAGGCTATCATATCAAGCAGCATAGAAATGGCGGGTTACTCGGTGTCAAAGGTATCCACACTGGGTAACAAGCACTCTTCCTTTCTTGCTCCTGTTTCAATTTCATTCCCCTTTACGGAGAAGGCTTTCAAATATGTCACTGAGGCAATAGAGACAGGTAAACCGCGTCCTACACTCAAGGAGTGCGAGCCTCTGTCACTAGCATTTCCCAGACAGGAGAAGAACTGGAAGGAGGCCCATTTCACCTTTTCAGTAGGAAGACTTGAGGCGGATGTCGCCAGTCGACAAATTAAGGAAAATCTTCCAAAATTATCTGAGTTTCTCTTACAGGCCGAACAAGAAACAAAGGAGAGACTTGCAGCCTCCTTATCTCTACAGAACTACATAGAGTTCTGTTCGGCTCATCAAGATACCCCAGACATGCTTAAGGTGTTAGCCAAGATACATATGGCTACTTTGGTAAAAGACCTTTATGCCTTTATAAAGGCTAGAAGAACATGTAGGGAGTTTGTGTTAGCTAACGCAACAGCGAAACATGATACAAGAAAGCTAATATCTTCCAACATCTGGGGTAAAGACCTCTTTCCAGACGAGGTAGTCAATGAAGTGATTAAGAACGCCTCCACGGAGAAAGTAGGACTTCTCCTAAAGTGGGGCATCCTTTCAAAAAGAGAATCTTCTAAGGTTGTGGGTCCCCAACCTAAAAGGAAGATGGAGAGGTCTGGACATCCATTTTGAGCGGTTCAATAACGATCCACAGTTGTAGTGACCGAGATGTCACAGACAGATGGTCGAAAAGAGATTCCTACTGATCAGTCGAAACATAGAAATGCTTCTAGTAGGAGGGAGATTCCTTTAGGATCGCTGGACCTTCGATCCTTGGGTCCATGGCCTAATCAAGATGGGACTAAATTGAGAGGTGGAGATATCTCTACCACCATTTCCTCTACTCCTCCGATTATCCAAAACCCTCCTGGAGGAGTTTACCTGAGAGCTCTAGACCATACAGGTGGTAAGGAAACTTTAGTCCACCGAATTCCAGGGAAGGCCGTTGTGTGTTTACGAGAAGGACTCAAGAAAATTCAGAGTAATTCAGGACTTATCGCCACTCAACAAGTCCAAATAAAACAACGAGTCCAGGATGTTTATCCTCCTGAACATAAGGACCCTGCTGCAAAAAAGGGTGCCTATAGTCTTACCAGACCTGAAAGTCGTCTATCGGCAGCTACCAGTCAATCACCCTTTCCCCTCCTATCTTGGATTCAGGTTACACAAAGTAACACACTTCCTAGGAAAGATACTCGTCAGACTACACAGAGTCCTAGCTGCCTTCATAAAATTGGCAGATACAGTCATGCAATATTTAAGCCTAAGAAAGGTTCCGGCAACAATGTTCCTGGACATGAGGTTGGGGTGGGCAGCACCCAAGGTGGCTGGTCTACGAACATCCGAAGAAATGATCCGGTCCCCGGAACATCGTGGATGAAAGATAAATTTCAGATTCCCAAAACGAGAACTGGGAGGAACCCTGTTCTCTTTCCAGTTTGCAATAAAGGTAGGCCCTGTGCTTAGAGCACGGCCTCAAGATGCGCTGGGAACCTAGAGAAAACAAGCATCAAGCATCCAATTACCTGCTGAGAGTCCTCAACATGCTGAGATCCTTCCAGGCGGGACAACTCCAGAAGGTTCAGAGATTAATTGCCTTCGATTTATTACAAAGAACCCAAACCCTTCATTGCATGATTTTCTTGCCCTAGCGGTTAAGAAAAGATTTGGGATCTCAAAAGGCAATATAGAATTCTTAGAGGAATACAAGTCTAAGTCAACTAGAAGACAATATGAGTCATCATGGAAAAAGTGGGTTGCTTTCGTAAAAGCAAAAGGACCGAGAGAGATTTCAATGAACTTCTGCATGTTCTTCTTTATCCTTCTTCATAACCAGGGTTTGGCGGCCAACACGATAACTACGTGCAAGTCAGCCTTGACTAGACCTCTTCTATATGCCTTTCAAGTAGACTTGGCGAATGAGATCTTTAATAAGATCCCGAAGGCATGTGCGAGGCTTAGGCCTGCTGCACCACCAAAGCCCATCTCTTGGTCTTTGGACAAGGTCCTACATTATGCCTCATCCTTGAACAATGAAGATTGTTCGCTTAAGGATCTAACCCAAAAGGTTATTTTTCTGTTCGCTATAGCCTCAGGGGCTAGAGTTAGTGAAATAGTGGCCCTTTCTAGGGATGAGGGCCACATTCAGTTCTCAGAAACAGGAGAACTGAATCTCTTCCCTAATCCATCCTTTCTCGCTAAAAATGAGCTACTCACTAAAAGGTGGGGTCCCTGGAGAATCTGCCCTCTGAAGGAAGATGTCTCTCTATGTCCGGTAGAGTGTCTAAAGGTCTATCTTCGTAGAACTTCAGACTTCAGGGGAGGTCAGCTCCTTAAAGGAGAAACCTCTGGATCAAACTTATCCCTAAAACAACTGAGGGCGAAGCTCATCTACTTTATTAGTAGAGCGGATCCTGACAGTACTCCCGCAGGTCATGATCCGAGAAAGATTGCTTCATCGCTGAACTTCTTTCAGTATATGGACTTTGAGCGTCTTCGTTCATACACTGGATGGAAATCATCCAGAGTATTTTACAAACACTATGCGAAACAGGTACATGAACTGAAAGACTATGTAGTGGAGGCAGGTAGTGTATTAAAACCTGCCCCCTAATTACTATTATAGACAGTCAATGGTTTGGACTTCAAATGTCCTCGCACATATACTGGGTGAGAATCATCCACAGTGTTCTACAAACACTATGCTAAGCAAGTCCATGATCTGAAGCAGTATGTGGTGACGTCGGGTAGAATACTTAACCCGCCATCTAATTCTACGATGAACAGCTAATTGACTGGGAATGTCAATTATAGGGAGAATAGGTCATCCCTCTTAGGGTGTGACCTCCTTTGATTAAGTGTTACCATGGTGACTCTATCTCTGTTCAAAATCACAGGTGTAGAATTATACAGATGGCACTAGTGCCGGTGTACATAGTACACAGTGCCGATAAAAGTAACCAGTACAGGAATTATGAAGAGAATTTGTTTTGTATTTCTCTTCAATCTGAGAGTGGCACTCATCATTTCTTGCTTTCCAAGAAAGAAAGATAATCTCTGTACAGGTTACATGTATAGTTCTGTTATCATGCTACATTCGTTTTACTTACTAGTAAACGTCTATTAGAATGTAATTGCGTCCTAACTCGCCCGACAATTGCATGTTTATAGTCCAGAGTATGTACTTTTATATATTTGTATGCTCACAAACAATGGAATTAAGAAACACTGTTAAGTATTTGGTAATTTTCACAAACTACGAGACGGTTTGTTCATCAGGTGGATTCTTATGTTTGTCCATACAATATATGCTTACCTTGAGACCCCCCTTTCTACCGTCTAGAATGACTCTTCCCTGTAGGGGGCAGGAAGCACTGACATCGGAGATGATTAGTGATAATGACGGATAACGGTGACGTCATTTGTCTCGATTGATCCAAATGATCATAGAAAGGTTGTCCCAAGGTTAAGGCACTGATGAAAATCCAAAGATACATTAATGCTCTGGCATACTTCCATCAGGACGACATGGTTTGAGCCCAAAAAACAGATTTTGAGCGAAGCGAAAAATCTATTTTTGGGTGAGATCGCCATGTTGTCCTGATGGACCCACCCTTCTTTCTAAAAAGAAAAGATCTTCACAGTTCCCTCCCTGCCGTACTGTATCTGTAGCTCCACGCTCAATGCAACAAGGAATGTCCGACATTCTGGGAATGGCGCTGGGGTGGTGGTCAATAGTAGTACGGGAACGGGGGTAACCTTGTTACGGCCCCCTTCTATTTGGGGTAGAGATTGCTATGTGATATGTCAAGAATGCGTCCTCTGATATTATGCGATATCCTTGAGAAAATTTTAAGGATATTCGCTCCAGGAGTTAGAATTCTGGAACCTGAAGGTTAATTCTCTGGGAATATCACTGTAGTATATAATATATCCTTTTGAAGCTACCTTAGGAACTTCCATCAGGACAACATGGCAATCTCACCAAAAAATAGATTTTTAGCTAAGCTCAAAATCCGTTATATATATATATATATATATATATATATATATATATATATATATATATATATATATATATATATATATATATACATATATATATATATATATATATATATATATGTATATATATAAATATATATATATATATATATATATATATATATATACATATATATATATATACATATATATATATATATATATATATATATATATGTGTGTGTGTGTGTGTGTGTTCATATATATACAGTATATATATATATATATATATATATATATATATATATATATATATATATATATATATATATATATATATATATATTTATATATATATATATATATATATATATATATGTGTGTGTATATATATATATATATATATATATATATATATATATATATATATTTATATACATATATATATTGTATATACATATATATATATATATATATATATATATATATATATATATATATACATATGTATGTGTATTTACATATATTTATATAAATTATATATATATATATATATATATATATGTATATATATACGTATATATATGTATATATATATATATATAGCCTGGTACTTGCTATTTATTATATAGGTGAGATCGATATATATATATATATATATATATATATATATATAAATATATATATATCTATATATATATATATATATATAATTATATATGTATATATATATATATATATATATATATATATATATATATATATACAGGGTATATATATATAGTACATATATATATATATATATATATATATATATATATATATATATATATACTGTATGTATATATATATATATATATATATATATATATATATATATATATATATATATATATATATATACTGTATGCATATATATATATATATATATAAATATATATATATATATATATATATATATATAAATATATATATATATGTATATATATATATATATATATATATATATATACATATATATATATATATATATATATATATATATATATATATATATATATATAGCCCGGTACGTGCTGTATATTACATAGGTGATATGGCTGTAATGCGAGAATAAAGATAATTGTGTAACCCAATCGAAAGAAATATCCTAACCTGAGAAATGCCAAGTCAACCCTCCCACTAGATTAGATTTTCATTTGGTTGCGTAAAGAAGGTTAGGATATTTATATATATATATATATATACATATATATATATATATATATATATATATATATATATATATATATATATATTTATATATATATATTTATATATATATATATATATATATATATATATATATATATATATATATATATATATATATATATATATCTGGTCATGCTCAGTGGCGCTGCTAGACGTATAATTACTAGATATCTCCCCATCCCTCGGGTAGGGAGAGAGGGAGTAGTAATTCCCTTGTGATATTGGGTACCCAATTAAGGGTATTTAGAAACCATAATCCCACAAATTGCCGGAACTGCCGTGTTGTAGTTAGGAAAGCGGAAGGGGTGGAAGGGTTGAATTTTTATGTGTGCATGTATGTGCATATTTATCTAGATATTTAGCTCTCATTTTTTGTTGGTCGCGTACACTAGAATTTAATGATGAATAAGCCATAGGGAATATCTATTTATACAAATGGGTAGCTGGTAGAGAATTCAAAAGTATTATTTTTTTTTCGGATAGGAATGATAAAAATCTTCGATTTTAAAATTATTTGCTTGACATCTCCCATAGGAGGATTTCTTTTCCTTATCTTGTATAATATAAAGTCACATGTCTTATGAGGCCTTTTTGTAACTACAATCTCTTTTTATAAATTAGGAATAGACGACTAATTATCTAGCAGTATTTTTTTTTTTTTTTTCACTGATACCGTCTTTCTAAAACCTCTATGCCCAGCCCTCCAAATCTTGAGATTCTTGACTAGTGGTCCTTCAATCAAAAAAGTTACTAGACTCAATGATGAAGACCTGTACAATGGAGAGAAGACGTAGCTCAGAGCACCGAAGAAACTGGAACAGGAACATGTAACCAAAGAGGATGCTTACCCAGGGCATTCACTGAGCTTGCCATATTTCTAGTAGAGATTACCAGTTCTTGCGAGGGTCTTTTATTCTTCCTATTTGAAAACATAGCTTACTTGTATGCCTCTAACCTGAGCAGTGCTGAAACAGTATGTATCATGTTGCCTACGAGGCACTCTGCATCTGGAGTTGCATCTGAAGTCAATCATCAGTAAGTCAAACAGAAATGCAGACTCCAGCCAACTGGGGCTGGACCCAGAAAGGAGAAATGTCGCAGATCATTCTCACCCATTGGAGAGTATTCCTAGCAGTTGACCAAGTGTGGATATAAGTTGAAATACTGAGGTCGATGCAAAGGCTACTGCTTTGGTCTCACCTGCTTGGCAGTGTGCAGCTCATAGTGAAAAATGTATGATTTGACACCAAAATCATTCAAATATGACAAGTCTTTGTGATTTTATTGCAAAATTCATCATTTCAGTATATTCAATCGTGTCCATCTTTAAAGATAATTCCTTAAACAGCATGTGTGCCAATTTTGGTGCGTGTTGCTGGGAATGAAATCATTTTACAGCCATCTGCTCCACTACGCTCTTTCTACGTTTTTTGCGATGACGGGATAGAAAAACGTTTATTTTTTTGTAAGAAAAAATCCATGTAAATGTTTACTGGACCAAATGAATTATTTAACTATATGTTAGGCGACAACTTAATAAACATTGAAGGTTTCATACAATCAATAAGGATTACTATCTTGGAACCAAGTATCAATTAACATGACTAAAGTATTACCAGTTATCATACTCCCACACCAACCTCTCTCTCTCTCTCTCTCTCTCTCTCTCTCTCTCTCTCTCTCTCTCTCTCTCTCTCTCTCTCTCTCTCTCTCTCTCTCTCTCTCATATACATCTATCTAAGTAAGTAGCCCATTAGAGGCAGTATTATCTGTAAGCTAGATGCCCAGGACATTTAGGGCAAATTTACATCAGAGAAATCCATCTTCCTCAAACGCGAAGGTTATGATTATGGATCTTCTTCCATGTCTGAAGCCATCCAGTGGCTAAGAACGGTCGTCAGAGAAGAAATTACACAGCAAGAGATGACAAATTAGTCCAATGTTTCTTTGTCTTACTCGCAGAAGCCCAATAAATGACGTCAAATAACAAGCATAGTTTGCCTTTCGTGCAAGAAGAAATTTTTTTGTTACTGTCTTGTAATTATTGCAGCATGTAGTTATAATATTGTTTCGCCTAAGCAATGAAGAATTGGGTTAATATCTAGTAATTTAATGACAGAAAATTTCAGAGGGAACTCATAAAGATAATTAGAACATATCCTTTTTTAATTGTATGTTTGGAACATAGTATAATCAAGCGAAATCTATAAATTCGTAGGTGTTATTGCAAAAATGGTAATAATGGCAGTAGTAGTAGTAGTAGTAGTAGTAGTAGTAGTAGTAGTAGTAGTAGTAGTAGTAGTAGATAATATTGCCTTTTATAACTATTTTGAATAATTTACGAGGAATAAAATTAAATAATATTTCCTCTACGACAATTATTTTCTCATTTTAAACAATTTGGTGCATGTTACGTTAGTTGAAATTGGTTTAATCTACCTGCCAGCCATGCATGTTTTACTGAATATTTCCATAAGTAATAAGCAATTAATCTCGTAATTAATAATCCTAAACAGGTGTCCTTACCTCTGCCAAGGAAGTTATTTCTTCGAGTCAGTTTATTTTTTTATTTATTTGACTGTGTCTGTATAGATCATTTGTCCGTGTGTCTATGGACAGGATTACGTCAAAACTACTCTGCGAATTTTGACAAAATTCTCACCACTGATAGATTTTAGGTCATGGACGGCCACATTAAATTTTGGAGATGATTCGGATCCGGAACCTGATTCTAGATCCAGATATATATTTTTCACAATTTTAAAGATTACGTCAAAACCAATATACGGATTTTGACGAAATTTCCACCACAGATAAATCTTAAAGCATTGGCAACTCCATTAACTTTTGGAGATGATCTGGATCATGTTTCTAGATCTGGATTTATATTTTTTTCCACTTTTGAATACTACGTCAAAACAAATTAACGGATTTTGATGGTATTTCCATCAGAGATAAATCTTAGGTTCATTGGCGATTCGATTAACTTTTGGAGATGATCCGATTCCGGATCCGGATTCTAGATCCGGATTTGCATCGTTTTTTGTGTCAACTTCATCCTTTGCCGTAGGTCTGCAATTTCTGAATGCTCTTGTTTTAGTAATGTACTATTATTGCTAAGAATAATCTCTTGAGGCAAGACTTATTAAGTGTCTTGAAACTTTAAAAGAATTACGGTGATATGAGTAATAGTATTTAGTATTATCATTAAGTTATTGTTATTTAACTGCTGAGTCATATAAATATCAGTAACGTAAATGAATAAAGATTTTTATTAAATCTGCTACGACGTATACAAATCTAATGCTGAGTACAATTATTATGGCACCAGAAAAATCTATTACGATATAGGAAATCTAGAATGCTCTAGAAGGTTCTAGTAGGAATCCTGGGAGTTTAGAAAGGAAGTGATGTCATTAGAAATGAGTCTTGATTCAGAATTTATTCTTTATCTTAGTAAATAAGGGTTTGTGCGTGAAAGTGTTTCTATCAAAGGAATAGAAATATTTTTCGTTACTTCCTATGATATCATGAAAACATAAAATTTTATTATTACAAAGATCCTCATGAGAATCTCTTTAGAAACGAGGTTTTGTGAGGTATCACGCG
>NC_090742.1:88039322-88051822 GCF_036898095.1 Palaemon carinicauda | reverse complement strand
TGACAATCATATAAACAAATTTCCAAATTCACTTTTTCGTACCCCTCTATGAAAAAAAAAATAGGAAGAATGGAAGGTTTACAATTTGTTCGTCTATTGATTTGATTGACACATTACACAACGTAATTTCCGTTACCTAATTTTTCATCTAATTCTAAAAAAAAAAAAAAAAAAAAAAAAAAATTTATGGTGTACGAAATTTGCTCAGTTATGCATATTATGTTATGATGTACTAGGAACAATGTTATTTAACTACTTCAGCATCATTATTATGTCTACATCTGAACGCTCTTTTGAATTTTTAGAGCCACAGTCACCTTGACTCGAAATAAAAGAAAAAATCTGTGGAATTTGAAAAGCAAATTAGAGTTCATCCTAATTAAATATCAATCACTTCCTGCGAGGTTGAGCTTCTCTTCTATTTTCAACGACCCCCACCCTCACCCCCACCACCCTCCTCTAACCCTGCACCTACTAAACATTCTTTTCTTCTTTTTTTTTCTTCGAGGAGGGGTATAATGAGGCTTGTCCATCCCTTTGCTTATTAAATCCCGAATAAATTAAGGTTAAAGAAACAAACCAATAAATGATTTTAAGGCTAAAAATAAGTCTCCTCGATTTAATGAGACCACCCAATGACTTATAAGGGCCTCTTCATTTCTCGTGTCCTAATGAGGAATAACTCGGCGTAAATCCCAGTGAGATTTCCCCGGAGTAAAAGGGAAACGAAGGAAATGGAGAGGAAAGAGGGAAAGAGTTACAAGTCGCTGAAGGAGACAGGGCTTCTGAATGATGAATATGAAAGAGAAAACATAGTAAATCAATGAGACTTCAATAAATAGATAATGAAAGGATAAAAGAAGAATAAATGTAGATGACGGGGGTGGAGGGGGATTTCATCCGGAAATAGATGGAAAATACTTGAGTATTACCTTTCAAATTCCAACGATGTTCAACACACATATTAGATTTTATTTAATTCACTGCTATATATCTTGAAAGTATCGAGAGCATTTGAAATAAAGATAAGAAAAAAATCATTATAAAACCTTGGTTACATAACGGTAATATGGAAATTCTTAGATATGTAAATTAATAATACTTCTTATCTCATTATTATTATTATTATTATTATTATTATTATTATTATTATTATTATTATTATTATTATTACTTGCTAAGCTACAACACTAGTTGGAAAAACAAGATGCTATAATCCAAAGGGGCTCCAACAGGAAAAATAGCTCAGTGAGGAAAGGAGTCAAGGAAAATTGAATATTTTAAGAACAGTAACAATATCAAAATTAATATTTCCTATAGAAACCATTAAAAATTTGAACAAAACACGAGGAAGAGAAATAAGATAGAATAATGTACCCGAGTGTAAACTCAAACAAGAGAACTCCAACCCAAGACTGGAAGACCATGGTACAGAGGCTATGCACTACCCAAGACTAGAGAACAATGAATTGATTTTGAAGTGTCCTTCTCCTAGAAGAGCTTCTTACCATAGCTAAAGAGTCTCTTCTACCCTTACCAAGAGGAAAGTGGCAACTGAACAATTACAGTGCAGTAGTTAATCCCTTGGGTGAAGACGATTTTTTTTGTAATCTCAGTGTTGTCGGGTGTATGGGGACAGAAGAGAATGCGTAGGCAAAGGGAAAATGAACCGTAACCAAAGAGAAGGATCCAATGTAGTACTTTCTGGCCAGTCAAATGACCCAGTAACTCTCTAGCGGTAGTATCTTAACGGGTGGCTGATGTATCCATGTTAGTAAAAATTGAAATAAACTTTTTGAAGCTTTATCATCCATTTTGTTATTCATTTGGATGTTTTTTTTACTTCTTATTTTTATATTTATATTTAAGTTATGCATCAGAGGATGAATAATCCTGTCGTTATGCTTGTGCCAATACTGTAATATTCCTGAACACAAAACTCTTGAAATTACCACACACGTGTCCCATCTAGTCCATATCAAAAGGATTACATAATTATGGAAAAAATAATTATGGGCATCATCATAGGAATAAAACAAAAAGATAAAATAACAAATGAACACAAAAGTCATTCTGTCCTGTTTTCTTTTGTGAAGATGGCCGATCGCAGCAAGCTTATGTGCGCAAAAATACTTTGCCCTTAGAAGATAAAAACAGCTTATGACGAAAGTATCCCTTTTAATTGAAGAGGAAGGGTCATAAAAACACATTAATGATCTCATTTTTCATTATCTCCAACGATCATTTTTAAAGTGATGATACCCACTGTGCTGATGACGTGAGCTGACTTTAAAACTTCAAGCGAAAAGAAGCAAAACTCTCTCTCTCTCTCTCTCTCTCTCTCTCTCTCTCTCTCTCTCTCTCTCTCTCTCTCTCTCTCTCTCTCTCTCTCTTTTACTGTTATTGATCAGGTAGAAAACTTTCCAAACTTTGCTAGCGAGAAATTAAAAATAAATAACCTCTCTCTCTCTCTCTCTCTCTCTCTCTCTCTCTCTCTCTCTCTCTCTCTCTCTCTCTCTCTCTCTCTCTCTCATGTACACATGCATATACAGATAAACGCACATATAGCGACATTGTTAGGACCGGAGAGTTTGAAAAAAATTTATGTAAAAAACGGGAACCTCTCTCTCTCTCTCTCTCTCTCTCTCTCTCTCTCTCTCTCTCTCTCTCTCTCTCTCTCTCTCTCTCTCTCTCTCTCTACGATCCCCTAATAAATAGGCATATTTGAACATTAATGCTCAAACAACGGAAATAACGTTATATAGATAGGCTAATCTTACATATTCACAATGGATGCCATTCTGTCAAGGCACTGATAAATCATGTGTCCTTGCATCCTTAACAATATGTAATATAAACGTAAATATAACTATGAATTAATAGATAACGTTAGTATATAAGTGAAACATAGAAGATTAACTGGCAAAGCATTCAAATCAGATCTGACTAGACCACGACCTTTGCTTTTGATAAAGAAAATCAAGCAGCCCTTCAAGCAAGTAACGAACGGCTTAGCTTAGACAATAGCATTTCAGTTTACATAAGATAACATGCCGGGTCACCTTGACATCCAACCATCGGAGTAATGTTTTGTAATTGAAAATAATATCACTCTCAACACATCAATTTCTCGTTCCTGGTTTGGGTAACAGGTTTATCTTATTGATTTTGGCTCGTATTCAGTTAATCATGATCTGGAGTCTATTGCTGAAAGATTTTCAAAGGGTAGAGATAAGTAATGATATAATTCTGAAAATGAATTGATGTTTCCATGTAATTTTCGTACTTAATCGCATACATACATACATACATACATACATACATACTTACATACATACATATATACTTACATACATATATATGCATATATATATATATATATATATATATATATATATATATATATATATATATATATATATATATATATATATATATATATATATATATATATATATATATATATATATATATATATATGTGTGTGTGTATGTATATATATATATATATATATATATATATATATATATATATATATATATATATATATATATATATATATATATATATATATATATATATATATATATGTATATATTAATACTAGCCAAGCTACAACCCTAGTTGGAAAAGCAAGATGCTATAAGCCTAAGGGGTCCAATGGGGAAAATAGCCCAGTGAGGAAAGAAAATAAGGAAATAGATAAATGATAAGAAAAAATTAACAATAAATCATTCTAAAAACAGTATCATGAAAACAGATATGTCATAAACTATAAAAAGACTTTTGTCAGCCTGTTTAACATAAAAACATTTGCTGCAATTTTGAACTTTTGAAGTTCTACTGATTCAACTACCCAATTAGGAAGATCATTCCACAACTTGGTCACAACTGGAATAAAACTTCTAGAATACTGTGTAGTATTGAGCCTCATGATGGAGAAAGCCTTGCTATTAGAATTAACTGCCTGCCTAATATTACGAACAGGATAGAATTGTGCAGGAAGATCTGAATGTATAGGATGGTCAGAGTTATAAGAAATCTTATGCATCATGCATAATGAACTAATTGAACGACGGTGCCAAAGATTAATATCTAGATCAGGAATAGGAAAGTTAGTAGACAGTAAGTTTTTGTCCAACAAATTAAGAGGAGAATCAGCAGCTGAAGACCAGACAGGAGAACAATACTCAAAACAAGGTAGAATGAAAGAATTAAAACACTTCTTCAGAATAGATTGATCTCCAAAAATCTTGAAAGACTATCTCAATGAGCCAATTTTTTGTCCAATTGAAGAAGACACAGACCTAATGTGTTTCTCAAAAGTAAATTTGCTGTCGAGAATCACACCTAAAATTTTAAGAGTCATACAAAGTTAAAGAAACATTATCACTACTGAAATCCGAATGTTGAGGAGCCACTGTCCTTGACCTACTTACAAACATACTTTTAGCATTAAAATCACCAACAAAGACAAAAGAAGCCTTTCTATCATCTTCTTGAATCTTAGCCATAATGGTAAGAAGACAATCGGAGATAGAATTATCCATATCTGGATTCCGGTAGATCGAACACAAATAAAAGTTGTTATGCCTACCACAAACTTTTATTACCTGAATCTCATGATATCCACATTCATAGCAGGGCTTATGAGAAGCAGGGTACTCGGCCCTAGTATACACCGCCATTCCCCTCCCTGGAGATGGCATCACGTTTCAACATTATTGCCTTCCTAAAACCAGTTATAAGGAGCTCAGATGAGTGCCTAATATTAGAAACCAAAGTTTCTGAGCACAAAAGAATATCATACTGTCTGGACGCAACTGTAAGGTCTTGAATATTTGCCGGAATACCACGAATACGGCAATACAGAAGACGACATTGACGAAATCTAGGACGTACTGGTCCTGGATTTCGCTCGATGTCTCCAGACAGCATAACAGTAATAAAAAAGAGACATCATACTTAAAAACCAGATTTGCAAGAATTATAACAAACACAATATGTACAGAATTATAAATAAAGTGATTGATCAAACCCATAGACTATAGTAAAAAGTCGGAAAAACTGGTCGACATGGAGGAGCCGATACACCATGCAAGGCTGAATACCCTCCAGGATAGCCACTTCAACTAAAGGGAGGACAGTAAGGATGGTTTTGAGAAGAAAAAGAATTAGATAAGGAAAAGACAACCTCTTGATAAACCACCAGGCATCCATGGCCCTTTTATTAAGCCTGCCCAACACACCATTTCTAAAAACACAAGAGGAAGAGAAAGAAAACCAAATGATATAGAATAGTGTGCCGGAGTGTACCCTCAAGAAAGGGAACTCTAACCCAAGACAGTGGAACACCATGGTACAGAGGCTATGGCACTACCCAAGACTAGAGAACAATGGTTTAATTTTGTAGTGTCCTTCTCCTAGAAGAGCTGCTTACCATAGCTAAAGAGTCTCTCTTACCCTTACCAAGAGGAATGTACACTGAACAATTGCAGTACAGTAATTAACCCCTTAGGTGAAGAAGTGTTTAGTATCTCATTGTTGTCAGGTGTATGAGGAAAGACGAGAATCTGTAAAGAATAGGCCAGACAATGCGATGTATAAGTAGGCAAAGAAAAAACAAGCCGTAACCAGAGAGAGGTATCCAATGCATTACTGTCTGCCCAGTCAAAGGATCATATACATATATATATATATATATATATATATATATATATATATATATATATATATATATGCATGTAAATATACAGTATATGTGTGTTTGTGTATGTATACATTATATACATATATAAATGTTTACATGAAATCAACCATGAAATGCTCATGGCTCATCTGCTTTATCATGATATTAAGCCAAAGTGACACCTATACTCTATTTTTGGTCCGTTCTAATAATGTAGAAAAAAAATTAGAAAAAAAAAAATCCTAACTTCTAAACAGCTTTTTGATATGGGTAAGTGCTTTGTAGTTAAAGTTTTCAGTCTTCTAAACCATCAGTGTCTTTCCGGCTTAAGTATTGTGGACGTGGATCGTAGTTTCCACTTTCGGAAAAAGTCCCAATCGGTAGAAAAGAACAGACTGTAAGGTTGAACCGTGGATACATTCAGATTTTTAAAGGTACTGCATACTTTTTACAACAATTTTTCAACCAGTTTTTAGAGAAGCATATCTAGGATAAAAGAAAATAAAAATCAAAGTGTACAGCATCGAGGGCCTTGAGTATGCTTTCGTTATCTATAGTGTATTGTATCTACTGCCATTCCTATAACATGTAAAGACTGCTTATTATCTGCACTTGCTTATATATGTGTGTATATATATATATATATATATATATATATATATATATATATATATATATATATATATATATATATATATATATATATATATATATATATATATATATATATATATATATATACCTAATTTCGCTTTATATTTCCTTAATAGATTAATTTCTATTATTGAATTTTCATTTCAAATTCTTAATTCTGTGGATGCTTGCTAGATATATCCATGAACTTCTAGCTCGTTTCATAAGAAGGTACACATGTTTTTAAACTATTCTGTATAACTGCCCAGTCATTTTCAAATGGATTAGAAATTTCATTCTACTTTAGAATATGGCTGTGGATCAGCAAAGATTCCCTCATGTCACACTGAGTGGTACCCAGAAATCCTTTAGAGTAGGTTCCCAAACCTTCCTTAGAATAGGTTTCAAGGTGTCCTTTATAAAGAGTAGGTTTGCAGACATCCATTAGAGTTGGTTTCCACGCATCCTTTAGAGTAGGCTTGCTGAAGTCCATTAGACAAGGTTTCCAGGCATTCATTTGAGTGGGTTTCCGGGTGTCCTTTAGAATAAGTTTATATTCGTCCATTATAGTAGGTTTCCATGTGTCCTTTAGAGTAGGTTTCCAGACATCTGTTAGAGTAGGTTTCCACTCATCCTTTAGAGTAGGTTTGCGGACGTCCGTTAGACTAGGTTCCAGGAATTGATTAGAGTAGATTTCGAGGTGTCATAGAGAATAGGTTTCCAGACGTCCATTAAATTAGGGTTCCAGGAGTCCTTTAGAGTGGGTTTCCACACATCCGTTAGAGTAGGTTTCCACGCATCATTTAGAGTAGGTTTGCGGACGTCCATTAGACTAGTTTCAAGGCGTTCATTAGAGTAAGTTTCAAGGTGTCATATAGAATAGGTTTCCAGACGTCCATTAAATTAGGGTTCCAGGAGTCCTTTAGATTGGGTTTCCACACATCCGTTAGAGTAGGTTTCCACGCATCATTTAGAGTAGGTTTGCTGACGTCTGTTAGACTAGGTTTCTAAGTGTTCATTGGAGTAGGTGTCCAGGTGTCCTTTAGAATAGGTTTCCAGACATACATTGAAGTAGGTTTCCAGGCGCCCTTTAGAGTAGGCTTCCAGGCATCCGGTATAGTAGGTTTCCACACATCCTTTAGAGTAGGTTTCCAGATGTCCGTTGCAGTATATTTCCAGACTTCCGTTAGAGTAGGTTTCCAGGCATCTGTTAGAGTATGCTTCTGGATGTCCTTTAGAGTAAGTATCCAGAGGTCCATCAGAGTAGGTTTCCAGGCGTCCTTTATAAAGAGTAGGTTTCCAGACGTCCGTTAGAGTTGGTTTCCACGCATCCTTAAGAGAAGGTTCGCTGACGTCCATTAGACTAGGTTTCCTGACATCCGTTAGAGTAGGTTTCCACTCATCCTTTAGAGTAGGTTTGCGGACGTCCGTTAGACTAGTTTTCCTGGCGTTCATTAGAGCAGGTTTCCAGGTGTCCTATAGAATAGGTTTCTAGACGTCCATTAAAGTAGGTTTCCAGGTGTCCTTTACAGTGGGTTTCCACATGTCCGTTAGAGCAGGTTTCCATGCATCCTTTAGAGTAGGTTTGCTAACGTCAGTTAGACTAGGTTTCCAGGGGTTCATTGGAGTAGGTTTCCAGGTCTCCTTTAGAATATGCCTCCAGACGTCCCATTAAAGTAGGTTTCCAGGCGTCCTTTAGAGTAGGTTTCCAGGTGTTCTGTATAGTAGGTTTCCACACATCCTTTAGAGTAGGTTTCCAGACGTCCGTTACAGTAGATTTCCAGACGTTCGTTAGACTAGGCTTCCGGCATCCATTAGAGTGGGTTTCTGGATGTCCTTTATAGTAAGTATCCAGATGTTCATTAGAGTAGGTTTCCAGGCGTCCTTTATAAAGATTAAGTTTCCAGGTGTCCTTTAGAATAGGTTTCCATTCATCCATTAAAGTGGGTTTCCAGGCGTCCTTTAGAGTAGGTTTCCAGGTGTCCTTTAGAGTAGGTTTCCAGACATCCGTTAGATTAGGTTTCTACTCATCCTTTAGAGTAGGTTTGCGGACGGCCGTTAGACTTGGTTTCCAGGCGTTCATTAGAGTAGGTTTCCATGTGTCCTATAGAATAGGTTTCCAGACCTCCATTAAAGTAGGTTTCCATGCGTCCTTTAGAGTGGGTTTCCACACGTCCGTTAGAGTAGGTTTCCCCGCATCCTTTAGAGTAGGTATGCTGGCATCCATTAGACGACGTTTCCAGGCATTCATTGGAGTAGGTTTCCAGGTGTCCTTTAAAACATGTTTCCAGATGTCTATTAAAGTAGGTGTCCAGGCATCCTTTAGAGTAGGTTTCCAGGCATCTGGTATAAAAGGTTTCCATACATCCTTTAGAGTAGGTTTCCAGACATCCCTTACAGTAGATTTCCAGACGTCTGTTAAACTAGATTTCCAGGCATCCGTTAGAGTAAGTTTCTGGATGTCCTTTAGAGTAAGTATCTAGATGTCCATTAGAGTAGGTTTCCATGCGTCCTTTGGAGTAGATTTCCAGACATCCATTATAGTAGGTTTCCACGCATCCTTTAGAGTAAGTTTCCTGACGTCCCTTAGAGTAGGTTTGTAGACATTAGTTAGAATAGGTTGCCACACATCCAGATTAGACTAGGTTTCCCGGCGTCCTTTGGAGTAGGATTTCAGAGGTCCGTTAGATTAAGTTTCTGGATGTCCTTTAGAGTAAGTATCTAGATGTCCATTAGAGTAGGTTTCCAGGTGTCCTTTGGAGCAGATTTCCAGACATCTATTATAGTAGGTTTCCACGCATCCTTTAGAGTAAGTTTCCTGACATCCCTTAGAGTAGGTTTGTAGACATTAGTTAGAATAGGTTACCACACATCCAGATTAGACTAGGTTTCCAGGCGTCCTTTGGAGTAGGATTCCAGAGGTCCATTAGAATAGGTTTCCAGACATCCAGATTAGACTAGGTTTCCAGGCGTCGTTTAGAATAGGTTTCCAGACGTTCCAACAGTACTTAAGAGGGTAGGAACTGAATGGCACCTCCCAGATTCTGTGCTTATGTTTTGATAGGGGAACTTTCGATCTCAGTCATAATGCAAAACCTGCTGAGAGTTAAGTCATTACAAAGTCTCTAATCAGTAGCTTCGTGATCGCCAGACTGGAGTTAGAGTTGCGCTCAAACTCGTTAGTTTCCTGCAATGTTTGCAACCTGACCACCCTTGTAATGTGGGGATTTTGGGGAGCTTATAGGTTAACCTCTGAGTCATCATCAGCCATTGCCTGGCCCTCCTTGGTCCTAACTTGGTTGGAGACAGGGCTTGGGAGTTTATCGTATAAAAGGGGCATCGGCGCTGATCATATATATATATATATATATATATATATATATATATATATATATATATATATATATATATATATATGTATGTACATGTGTATATTTATATATATATACTTATATATATATATATATATATATATATATATATATATATATATATATATATATATATATATATATATATATATATATATATTTATATATATATATATATATATATATATATATGTATGTATGTATATGTGTATATTTATATATATATATATATATATATATATATATATATATATATATATATATATATATATATATATGGTCAATCGCTAAGGCATTGTCTTGCTTGCTAAGGAAAGGATCCAGCCGTTTTCTGTATTGTGTTTTTAGTTTTACAAGGGTAGAAAAACTTTCTTCACAAACCTAGGTTGTTGCAGAAGGTAGCAGCATTCTATTTATTTCCAATTTTGCAGTTTTAATGCATTTTCAGCTTTTCACATCCAAAACCCTGGCATGTTACTGTTCTTTGCCTCTGCCATTCATGAGCGGCCTGTCACGTATAACAAAATAATTTTAGACAAATGACAAAAATAAGAAAAAACGTAAAGGTGCAGGACGTAGGCCGGCGGTTGCCGATATATGACCTCATCTCCCTGATCCATGGGTAGTATGGGAAGCAGTTCGAGCCACTTTCCTCACTTTTCGGTATTTGCTGACCCAAGCACACGTGTACTGAATCTGTTTCCACGTCAACAGGTACACCGGGGAGAGGGATGCAGGGTGAGAACTAGTCTAGTGCCGTTGCATCATCTGCCTCTACTACCCCTAGGCGAGACAAGCCCTTAGACCCCCCAGCAATGATGGGGGATAAGAACAGCTGGGAAGCCCAGATTACCCCAGTCGAATACCAGTTACGTTCGAGGCTGAAGAATGAGTGGATAACCCTCAATAGGCCCACCTGCTTGGCCTACCTCAACCATGGCGGGCGTCGATATGCCATGAGACGTCCAATATCTGTTCTTTTCAGTTGTAATAATCTTAATCATATAACTGTCTCCCCGAGTGTCCGCTCTTCCCACGTGTACCTATTGTTTACAAGTTAATTACCATTGTATTGAACTGATTAAATCATTTGAAAGTCAGCGGGAAACTTGCATTTTCCCTATGATGTAATTCCAATATTTAAAGTTCTATTTCACTCGCTTTGAAGAAGATTTATGTTTTTTTTTTTGTTTTTTTTTTTGGTGAAAATTAACTTGGACAATGAATCCTCTTATGATGTAACAATCGTCTAATTCACCGCCTGTCATTATCTATTATTATTTAATGGCCCAACTCCATGTGACAGGCCTTTGAACCTTTAGAGAACCAGCAAAACTTACTCAATGTTTTTTTCCCTGTTTGAGCAGTTGAGCTTATAACATCCGGCTTTTCCAATTAGGGATAATAATAATAATAATAATAATAATAATAATAATAATAATAATAATAATAATAATAATAATAACACACCGTAGAAAAAAATATGAACTAAAAATCTTGGAGTACTCAGCTTATATGTGAATATGCTAGAAATTGAAATATCTCAAGAGGTCGACATCTGGCATAACCTCGGGTTACCTCCCAAGATCTCGAGTCTCGCATATTCTGATCTCGTATGATGAGTTTTTAAAAATGGGAGGTTCATTGTTGAATTAGAACCGATTGTTTTACCCTCAGGCTAGAATATCATTTTTATTAAGTAATTATTTTTTTCAATATTTTTTTCAAGTATTTTGTCACTTTATTTTCCTTTTATTGTGAACAACATTACGCAAAACTACGGAACTAATTTCAAAGAAACTTGGTAGACGTGTGTGGTATAACCCATAGACAAATTTATCAGAATTTGAAAAAGCCTTTAACATTGGTGAAACTGACATTCAAACTTTTTTTTTTCTCTGACACAAAATCAAACGTTTAGAAACTAATTTCCTTTGAAATTCTAGCCGCATTTATGCAGTCAAATGTACATTCTTGACCAGGAACCTTTTACACATGAAATGTTTTTTTTTTCTTTTTTATCTTGCTTCCCAACAATTGCAGAAAGAAATGCTTATCAATATTGTAAAATAATTGAACTGCCTATTTGATATATAAATTACCATTTTCAATCAGTGCACCTGATAATCCCTCTCTTTTGATTTATGGAAAATTTGAAAAGTAGCGTATGCGGCTGCCATATAACATAATTTCCGTTAATTTGTGAAAATGATTCATGCTTTGCAGCCATGTGAAAAACTGAAGAAGAGACACCAATTAAGTTTCTAAAGTCTTACTATTGTCACCTTAAACTTCGATAATAAAAATTGCAAAAGAAATAAGTCTTTAACACTCTCTACTCTCTTTGAATACGTAAGTATTTACGACAGGCAAAATAATGGTTGAACGACGCAGTCTGTGTGGGGGGTGTCAACAAGTAGCAAATAAGCTATCTATGTAGGAGTTGGAATCAGTTAATGAATCAGGGGCTCATTCATAATTCAGCATCTAAAGAATGGGCGATTTACCTTGTAAGGGCTATTACGACAGAGGAAAATAAATTATATTATCTCAAAACCACCAAAATGATTAAAATTGTTATTTAGCAAAACTTTAAGATACATAAGATCTTATAGTTGTATTGTTTTAAACGTAAAAGAAAATTTACAAGGATATGGTTGGGTAAATATATTATAAGATTTATAGAGATACATAGACATAGCACACCTTTCAATACTAATTTGCCCATCATTCTGTTGCGTTGTATAATAAGAAATGTTACAGAGCAATAACATTGAAGAGATTGAATTTACACCACCCCCACCAAC
>NC_090742.1:88011822-88031822 GCF_036898095.1 Palaemon carinicauda | reverse complement strand
ATCCTACCACAAACTGTCTGTTCTTATTTTTCATACCAAACCTTTTTTTCGTTTTTCCTTGGCTTGCTTTCATACTTTCTAGGGGAAATATCCTTATTTCGCCAACTCTTTTCCTCAACTTCTTGAAATATTCTCAATTCGTTTCCTCTCAATCTTTCCCGTTTTTACCAACATTTTAATCAGTCCTTTGCTGAGATGTTATTGTCGTACTTCAATCAAGCTTAAGGGAGTTTTCTTAGCGTACTTGTTAGGTTTCCAGCCATCTGACAAACGTGACATGCACAGCAAAACTGGCTCACATTCTTATGCATGCCAGGCCAGAAAAAGTGTTTCATAATCTTCTCTGCCGTCTTCCTTATTCCCACGTGTCTTGTTTCATGTGCTATGGCGATCACCTGTCTTCTTAATGGTGCGGGAATCAATATCTGATGGTATATCCCCCATTCGACATTCCCATGGATATCGGCTGGTCTATGCTTCCTCATAAGCAACCTACCCTTAAGATAATAACAGGTAGGAGACTGCTGCACCTCCTTCTATCCACCACACTGTACAATAAATCTATTAATGCCACATCCTTCCATTCACATCCTTCCTTTGCAATCCTATCAGCCTTTTCTGACTCATTTGTCCTACATCTAGTGCTGAATTTTCTATTTCTTCCAGGTCCATTGCTTCCTTGTCTTTCTGTTCATTCGTCAGTCGTTCCTCTTTTCTCAGGCTCACTCGGGAGCTCTCCTCTTGCGTACCATCATGGGGATCCTCTTCTTCTGAAAATAAATCATACAATTTCATCACTCCTAAGGTTTCTCTTTCTTTTTCTGCAGCCAATTTCTTTGTCATACTCCTAGTCGTCACACGACTAGGAAAAAGATACGGGAAATCCTTCTTGAGTTCAGTCGTTGGACCATACTTCAATGTTTTCTCCGTTACAATGGGACAAGGCATAAATGGTGCACCACCAACCTCATTACCCAGCAGGATTTCTAGTCCTTTGACAGCCAATGAATCCTATACCTCAAAATCAAAATGACCTGTCACCAGCTAGCATGACAGTTTCAAACGGCAAATAGTGGTAACTTCCTCACCTCCTAATCCCTTCAAAATGACAGAGTCTCCTGTGAGAGACTGTTCCACCAACAGGTGTACACCTCGTGTCACTACATTATGGCTACAACCTGTGTTGTGCAATATTTTGACCGCTGTCTGCTCGCTCACATCCACAGCGGCTAACATACATTCATAAATATATGGTTTAAAGGCTTCCTCCCTGTTTGAGGTTGTCATGTTTGCTGTGTAAACATTATCTGGTTTATTTTCCTCATCATCTTTGTCAGTTTGTTTCTTCGTCTTCGCATGCTGAGAAGTTCAATTATCCTTAACCACTTGGGCGACTGCTTTGGGTTGGTTCGACCAACATTCCTTACTGATATGACCTTTAAAATTCAGGGACACGTTAGGCATGAGAGGGGCAGGACAGGTTGGGTGGTTATTGATCTTTGTCAGAGGTCGGCTGTTATCGATAGCCTCCACTTCGCAGAACAAAGTGCAAAGCGTTTTGTCAGCCATGACTTGTTGAAGACAAGGCGCTGTGAGGACTCTTCAGACGGACCTGATAAGATGCTCCCACACTCTGCTGAAGTGTGAGGCATGTGGTGAATGAAAGTTCCACTCTATGCCTCGGATTGAAAGAGTGTCTCTGATTTCTCCTTCGTTGAAGCCATGGAGAGGTTCTCTTAGCTCTTGTTCCATGGCCACGATGTCATTCCCATTATCGGACCACATTCTCATGACAGGCGCCCTGCAACCGACGAAATGCTGATGGCATTAACGAAGGAGTTTTGTTCCATTGTATCGACCACTTCCAGATGGACTGCTCATGAGGTAAGACATGTAAAGATAGTGCCCCAACACTTCACTGTCTTGCTTCACTAAGAATAGTCCGAAGCACTTCGAGCCAGTGTTAGTAAAGGGGGGTTCATCTGGAAAAAGCCAATCTTTTGTCAGTTCAGCCATCATCTGAGCTTTAGGAAACGACTTAGTCTGCGACAGACCAGGCATTCTCAGATGACAGTCTTGACTATCACATATCCTCTAATGATCCAGTAGTTTGGCCTCGACTGGGTCATCAGGTGGTTCTGACCACAATGGCCGCAGGACTTGTGCGTGGCTCTCACCATAAGCTTGACAGCAGGAGAACTGCTGGGTATGATGATCGGATGTTTGGCTGTATCTGCCAGTGTTGACTTCTGTAATAGACCACCGACGTGGATCAATCCATTCTCCAGAAATGGTCTGAGCTTGATTAATTTACTAGACCTCTTCAGCAAACTTCCCTGCTTCGAGAGGATGCTTATCTCTTCTACCTACTCTTCTCTTTGGGTCAGTCTCCAGATAAAATTCTCCGCGGTACTCAGCTCCGCACTTGAGAGCGAGTCCCTACTGTGTGTGGGGGTCTTCTGCGTGTGACGGATAAATCTTGTCATCCACACAACAGTTGTGACTAACTCAACCAGGGGGAGAATTTCGTTGCTATAGATTCAAGGAACGTTGGTTCTTTCTTCGTCAGGTTGAAGACGGTAGAAGTCTTCAGCTTGGCATCTGGATCAAGCTCTCCTCTAACCACGTTTTCAGGCATGGTTGGCCAGTGCTTTTCATCCATCTTGGGGAAATCTGGTCCTGAAAACCACAAAGGTGACTGAAGGAAGTTAGCGACGGAGAGGCCCCATGATGCGAAGTCTGCTGTATTGGTAGTAATATTAACGTATCTCCACCCAGTAATGTCTGAAGTATCTTTAATAAAATTGAACCTATTGTCAACGAAGTTTTGATATCTCGCAGCCGGATTTCTAAGATATTTCAGCACTGATGTTCTATCAGTCCAGAAGACCGATTGCGCCAGTTTCCGATCGAGCTCAGTGTTCAGCTTCGAGTCCATGTGAGCAGCAACAGCACCAGCCGTCAGCTCAAAACGATGGATGGTGGTCCTTTTCAGAGGGGTGACTCTCGCCCATCCTATGATAAGAGTGCAATGGATCTTTCTGTCAACACCAACTGCACGCAAGTAGGAGACTACACCATAGCCTGTCTGACTTGCAGCTGCGAAGTGGTGCATTTGAAGGGTGTCAACATCTCCAAAGTCAGCTGGTATGAAGGACCTTTGCAGTTGGAACTCTTCAAGTTGCGGCAGCTGCGCGAGCCAAGTCTTCCATCAAACGAGTTCATCAGCAGACATCTCCTCATCCCATGAAGCTTTCTTCGGCACATTTCTTGCAACAAGATCTTCGCGATCAAAGTGACTGGGGATAAGTAGGCCCAAGGGGTTGTAGATCGATGCAAAGACAGAGATCACACCCCGTCGTTTGAAGAGCTTGTCTTTAAGGACGATTCTGAATGTGAACAGGTCTATGCTCATATTTCAATGGATCGCCAGGGGTCGTTCAGTTGGCAGCTCATATTTATTCAGGTCAAGGGCAGTCTCAGAGTTGTCTCGTTCTTCTCTATGGATCGCAGCTAGAATTCACTTGCTGCTGGATGTATATTGGCTGAGCAGAAACCTCCATCTCCGCAAAGGTTGATCAGATCTATGGACAGTTCGATGCATTATTCTTCATCGTCCATCGCCTTGAGGAGGTTGTCGATGTAAAAGTTGCGATGTATAGAGTTAGAAGTTTCTTCATCATATTTGCTTCTGAACTACAGAGTCATTGCGTAAGCAGAAGTTAACGGTGTTCGGTAATGATCTTGCACCGAAAACATGTGGCATGACCCTGAAGATTTGCAGTTCCTTGCTAGTATCACCTTCTGGCCACCAGAGTTCCTCAGGCAGTCTCTGTCCTCTTCAGGTACCAAAACGTAATGGAACACCTCCTGCACGTCTGCTGTGATGGAATGTTGACCCTCTCTAAAACGCAGCAGAACGCCCGTCAAGCTACTGGTGAGGTCGGGGCTATGCATCAGATATTCGTTGAGAGATGTTCCTCGGTGCCTTACTTTCAGATCAAAGACCACTCTGTCTTTATGTTTGAAAGGATGCCTGACAGAGGGGTGCGGCATGAGCCATACGTGCCTATCCTTCCTGTCTAGCTGACTTAAAGGAACCCTTTCGGCGTAGCCCTTATCAGTATATTTCTCCATCTGAGCTAAGTAGGATGTCTTGTAAGCATCATCATTGTCTAGTCTTCTCTTCAAGCTTTGGGCTCGTCAAATCGCCATATTCATATTGCCAGGTAGAGGAGTAGAGTGCTTGAATGGCAGCTTGGTCACATACTTTCCCTCTCAATGCTGCGTTGGGTTATTCAAGTTGGCCAAGAATCTCTTATCCGCTAGGGAATTTTCGAATCTGGAAAATTATTCCTTTTCGAAGAAGTCTCAATTAAAAGGAATCTGCAGAAGCTCTGTCAAGTTTTGAGAGTCAAATTTTCGATGAACGTTGATGCACAGGTGAGACCTCCGATGCAGACCGGTCTCCATTAAACCCAAAAGTCACCCAACCAAGCTTGGTTAGGTAGGCAGATGGCTCGTTGGCAGTGCCATGGCATTGCTCCAGAATGACTCGGTTCAGAGTTGTGTCTAAACTGATCATGGGCTTGACCTGTTTGTGGTCTGTTGGCATGCTTTGCAGCTCTACATCTGCCATATGTGGCCATCTCTCCAGCCAGTGCAAAGGAATTAAGTAGTATTTTTTGACATGTTAAGGGGGCCGGCCGGAATGCCAATATATGGGGGTATATGAAGAAAAACACAAAATCCTGAAAAAAAATTCACTGAGCTTCGTATGGCAATGAAGAATGCATATACAAAATATTTTATCAAAATTCCTCTTATTTTCATAGTTATAGGGTAATTAGTAAAAGTAATTGAATAAACCATAAACATTGTTCCCTGCAAGAAAATACAGTATTCATTCTGTTATCGTAAATTTTAATTATTATTATATTTTAACGCAAAAGAATTTGTGAACAATGGCATCTGTATAACTTCCACGAGTCACAGACGATGTATTACACGGTACCCTTCGCCCTTCAGTCCTACCACAAACCTCGAAGAGAATACATGCCTAAGTTTTACCTCTGACATTCACTCATTTTTACGTTTGTTTTTACTCGTTTTCGGCAAGAATTTTATCATTACAAAGAGGAAAATACAATTTCAACATATTGCTAACATAAGAAAGAAGAAAATTTGCTCTATTAAGAGTTCAGAAGAGGGTAATATTGGTAGTGCAGAGAGAGAGGGAGAGAGTGAAGAAGCGACGGCCTTGCTTGACGCGAGCAAAAGAAGCAAGATATTGAGCAAAAGGATTTTTGTTTATGAGTAAATTATGATATATAACTTTATTTTCGTTTATCAATATCCAAAAAGGAACATAAAATTCCTAATAATCAGGATTTATTGATATTGTCTTTGCAAAAATACAAAGAAAAACTTTGAACGCCCTGACATTCACTCATTTTTATGTTTCTTTTTCTAATTTTCACCAAGAACTTTAGTATTTCAAAGATGAAAATTCGCTCTAAAAAGAGTTCAGACGAGATTAATATCGGTAGTGC
Organism: Palaemon carinicauda; assembly: GCF_036898095.1. Classification (NCBI taxonomy): domain Eukaryota; kingdom Metazoa; phylum Arthropoda; class Malacostraca; order Decapoda; family Palaemonidae; genus Palaemon; species Palaemon carinicauda. The sequence goes on along the minus strand of NC_090742.1, from coordinate 88,026,270 downwards.
ACAGAGAGAGAGAGAGAGAGAGAGAGAGAGAGAGAGAGAGAGAGAGAGAGAGATAGAGAGAGAGAGAGAGAGTGTTGTGGATAGAGGAGGAGAGGCTGCCTTGCCTCACAGGACCCCAAAGAAGCAAGGTATTGAGCAAAGGGATCTTCATTTATGATTGAATTATGATAAATAACTTTGTTTTATTTTATCAATGCCCTAAAAAGAACATGAAATTCATAATAATCATGATTTATTGATATTGTCTTTGTGAAAATACAAAGAAAAAATTTGAACGATCATATCTCAAAACTGAACTCATTGACCTTCAATTTTCTCCCTTAGATTTAAAGATATAGCATTGAAATTTGGTATATAACATGGAAAGATATGCAACAATGAAAAGAAGCACAAATTTTGTTTCATATATTTTTCTTAATTTTGTTCCTTGATTTTTAGGTTCTAATTTTTTTACCATGATGGAAAAAAAAACATATTTGGCAAAAATATTACTTTTAGAAGAAAAAAATCTTTATATCATTGGAGGCCACTGTCAGGTATATATAGGGCAGCAGTCCCAGATCTTATTAATAATTATGAAGGGATGATATAGAATTTCTAAAACACTAATTTTCAGGATAAATCATCCTGGCGTCACAAAACCAAAGGTCAGAGGCAAAAATCCTATGCAGTTTGGAGATGTCCTAAGTAGCCTTATTAAGTGGTATGAATGTCAAAGTCCTGTCATTAAAAATCATTATTAGCCAGCCAGCCCCCTTAATCTTGTCAGTAACGAAGACTTCTTTTCCTTGTTTTTCCTCCTCACCTTTGTTGAGGTTACCAAGGGTGAGTTGGACCACTTCCTTGCAGGCAAACGTACCGGCCTCTGTCACCAGGGTCTGGTTGTAAGGCCTTCCCATTATACCTAACCAATCTATTAGGCTCCTTACAGCTAACAAGAGTGCACATTCCATTCACCATGACTGGGATGAGCTTCAACATTGTACGAACATCCGGTCGTCGGTCAGTGGACATGGCGTTTACGTGCCCCGTCGTCGCAGAATTCCTAGTCTCTGGAGCGGTTTTGGTGTTAGTTCTATCTGACAGCGCATTGCTAGTCATCCCAGGCCCTGCTTTAGGCTTGTCAGATGTCTTGGACACAGTTGCTCTATTAGAGTTCGCACTGACCCTTGTTTGTTGTTTGTAGAGATTGCCTGGCCCTTTTGGCCAGACACGGGCTTTTGCAATCTTGCAGCCCGTAGGTGTTGGATAGGATATATTGGGATAGGTAGTTGGGTAGGGGATCTTCTGCAACATTTATTTTAGGATATTGAGATAGGTTTTGGGTGGTGATGGGATATTTGAAAAGGAGTGATTGACTGTGGAATATCGTCCTATGAGCCCACTGGCTCCAGTCAGAGTTGGAGAGAAAGAGTTATAGTAGCAAGTCCTGATAAGTAGGAGAGCTCGAGAAGGAGTTGAAAGTTTGTAGTCAGAGAAATTGATATAGGTGAAGTAAAAAACTTCATAGTGGTCTAAGCTTAAGTGTGAGATAGAGGGATAGTTTGAGATTTCAGCTGAGTAGGAGAAAGCTGAAAAGGAGGAGTTATAGCAGTTTTAGTGGTAGAGATAGGGTGGAATATAAAATTCCTTTTTTTTTTTTTTTCTTTAATAGATATTTTCAAGGGGGATGAAGTTGTAGATGGCAACACAGGCCGCGGTGCGACAGCGGGTTGCCATCTGAAGAGAGAAGAATGTGTTGGAGGTCAAAGAGACCCCCCCGATCCCTGCCACACCCCCCGACAGACAGCACAGGCCGCAGTGCAACAACCGGCTGCCGGCCGAGAGGAGGGGAAGATGTGCTGGAGGTCAAGAAGGACCGCTGACGACCCCGGCCACGCCCCCAGACAGGCAACACAGGCCGCTTGTGCGACAATGGGCTGCCAGTCCAGAGGATAGGAAGATAAGGCTGCAGCCACCAGCAATCCCCCAGCCTCCAGCACAGAATTGTAGGGAGGATAAGGTTTCTCTTTTAATTGCCGCTTTGGTTTTGCGTTGACTTTGTTGCAACGTTATTTCGGTGGAGGGTAACTCCGGAGAAATGCTGAGAGGGTGTTGTGATTGTCAATAATGTGTTTGACAATTTCTGTTGCTGTTGCAGGAGTATTGTGATTAAGATCCTGCCGAAGTATGCTTGTTTCCTTACATTGCTGTAGATAGTGGTGTAAAGGTTCTTCTGTGTCCTGATTACAGTACTTGCATGGTCTGATTGGTCTGTGCTGTGCTGCAGGGTCTTGGCCGTTATCTAAAATGATCTGCCAGTTGCATAGATATCCAAGTCGCAGTCTGCAAATAATTACTGCGTCCTGGCGAGGTGTTTGTCTTGCAATTGGGTGTGGTAATATGTTTGTAGCTTCAATTTACCACTTTTCAGATCTTGAGCCATCAAGGAAGGCTCTTCTAACTTCACTAGTCTTTTGAATGTTGCAGTAGGTAGCCATTTTATTTTGAATGGTTTTTAATGACTGTTGCAGAGTAATGTTGATAGTTTGGCACATTAAGGCTGATTTAGCTAGGTGGTCGGCCTCATCATTGCCAGAGATTCCTGTATGACTTGGTATCCAGTTCAAGGTGACTTGCCTGTTGTTTCTTTGGTGGAGCAGGGCTAAGAATTTAATTGCAGTGATAAGGTGCACATTCTCTGTGGGTTCCTTGTTGCTGAGGGCCATTGTGGGGGATTGCACAGTCAACTGATCCATCTGTGTAGTAGGTATGAGGCGCAGGAGTGTTCCTGATTGCATTTCTTGCAGCTGCATTGAGTTGCTCTTGCGTGCAAAGAGCCTTGCTTGCTGCTGGTAGGATAGTGGAGTTGTATTTGATGGGATCACATGCCCAGGGAGCAGGAGGGATGTAGCCCTCAAACATTTGTTGTTGTGGAGGAGTTATTTTTGCTTTATTTTTATTTTTTTGTTTTTGCCAAATCCTGTGAGAGTGAGAGAGAGAGAGAGAGAGAGAGAGAGAGAGAGAGAGAGAGAGAGAGAGAGAGAGAGAGAGATATATATATATTTTGTTAGCGAGCGAAAGTAGTTAGGTTAACGATCGTTTGTGGTGAGAAAGACTGTTGGTTTAAATGAGATTGTTTGTTTACATTTTTTAGTTAGGTTACGACAGTGGTGAATGTTTCGGAGCGAATGCTTTTTTTATTTGACTGCAGCTTGAGACAGTTCGTTTGTGAATGCTGGATTATATTTTATATCATTTTTCGACCAGCGAGAAAGTGTTTATATATTTCAAAAGCCGTGATTCCTCCTTTGGTGAGGCTAACTCCTTTGGAGAGACTCGAGTTTTGAAAGTGGATTATTGTTGATGACCTGGCCTGTATACGATTTTTTTGGACTGTTTTATTGGATTGCTGAACTGTTGATGACCTAGGCCTGTGAATTGAGATTGCTGATAATGATGATGTTTATGATGATGATGATTATGATTAGAACGACCACCCCAATCACTGAGGCAGTTATGGCAAATTGCCACCCAGCGGACTGTTGATCTGAGCTGTGTTAGTGTGTACTGTGCCGTAAAGACAGTTCGGCTTTCTGTGAACGAGTGTTGGTCTCGTAAGATTATATATATATACACATATCTATTTTTGGTGTTGGTGGTGTGCGGTTAATGTTAAGTTTTGATAGTTTTTTTTGGTTTATATGATTGGTGTTTTGGTTATTATATATATAGTATTAAGTTTTGATTAGTTTTAAGTGTTTATTTTGATTGCGGATAGTTTATGATTTATTTTAGTTCAAGAAATATAGTTTTAAGGATATGTTTGGTTTCAATTTCGTCCTTTTTGTCTAAGAGTCTGGTTGTAGATTACGTAAGGGGAAAGTTTGTTTTGTGGAGACCATTGTCAGTAAGTGTGATTCAGGGTGTGGGGGTTGTCCTTGCAACATCCCGCCACATTATTTTGGCGCCCGAACAGGGACTGCCGAGGTGGGATAGAAGCTGGACTGTTGGACGAAGGACGGAATTAGGATTAAGGTTGATGAAAAATGGAGGAGCAATTAAGGGTTTTGAGGGAGGAATTGCGGCTGAGTAAGGAGCGTGAGGAGAGGTTGCTTGTAGAGAATGAGAGGTTGCACTGGGAGAATGAGGCGATGCAGAAGGAGCTTAGGGAGTTAAAGGGAACTGTAGAGAGAGTGGAAGAATGTGTTGAGATGAGGATGAAAGAGAATGAGGAACGGATGGAGAACCGATTGGAAGCTATGATGGGGCAAGTCATGGGGATGATGAAAACTATAATGGGTGAAGGTGCAGTCGGAGGAGTGTCCTCAGCTTCGGGTAATGGGTTGATAGTGGATGAGAAGGCTAAGGCTAGTGATAATGGGAAAGGAAGTGATAGTGATAGTAATAGTAATAGTGATAGGGAGATTGAAGATAAGGGAATTAGGCATAGTAAGGATGAACAGAAAGGTGAGAGGAAAGATGAAAGGAAAGGTAAAAGTGATGTGAAGAAAGAGAAGAAAAAATATCAGGCTGATAGCAAGGACGATCGTGAATGGGTGAAAGTAGTAAGTACGAAAAAGGGTAAGAAGGGAATGGTTAAGGATAGGAATTTAAGTGTGGAAGTGGATTCATTATATTCAAATGAGGAAGAAGGTAACAAGGGAGTAGACAGTGATGATAGCAGTGAGAATGAACGTGATGTGTGTAAGACTGTGTTTATGAGAGAGGTACCTCGGTGTGGAAGGTTCAATGAGCATAGCAGTAGGGATGTATATGATTTTTTCAAGGAGTATGAGAGGTATTGTCAGGATAAGTATGGTGATAGTAAAAGAGTTTGGGCTAGGGAGTTAGGAGAATATTTGACTGGGTATTTGTTGACGATGTATGGAGTGATAATGAGTGTAGGGGACGTTGATTATGAAAGTGTGAAAAAGAGAATAATTGAGCAGGTAAAACGTATGAAAGGGAGTGTTAAGTATAAGCGTAAGAATGATTTTGATGAAGCAAGGATGAATGCAGGAGAAGCTATATCAATGTACGTATGTAGGTTGGAAACGTTAGCTAGGAAGAAGTATGGGGATGAAGGCATAAATGAGAATAAGGAGTTAATGAGGAAGTTTTTGGCAACAGTACCTGAGAATGTGTGTGAATTTATCAATTTGAAACGCAAAGAGAAAATGAGGTGGACGCAAGAGAGATTGACATGGGATGATATACTAGAGATAGTTGAGGATTATGAGTTAGATAGGTGCATGAAAGAAAGTAAATCTGTGAGTGTAAGAACTGGAATGGAAGAAAGTGTAATAGAATTTGATAGTTATAAGGATGCAATTTTGAGAGGACCAATGAGGGTAGCTGATAATGTAGTAGATAGGAGTGTTAGGGCAAGTAATGTGGGAATACCTGTAAGGACAAATGAAGGATTTAGGCAGGGTAATTGGCGCAATAGGGGTAGGAGTGTGAGTGCACATCGAGGTATGTCAGATAGCCTTGTCCGTGATGAAAAGTGTTATAGGTGTGGGAAAGTAGGTCATAAGAAGAATGAATGTAGATGGGCATTAGGAGCATGTTTCGGGTGTGGAGAGACAGGGCATCGTATTAGCGACTGTAAGAAAGAGAAAGTGATTAAGTGTTATCGGTGTGGTATGACTGGGCACGTAGCAAGTGGATGTAGGAGCAATCATATGAATGTGATTTGTGGTAATTGTGGTAAGGATGGTCATTATGCTAGAATGTGCAAGGAGCCGCGGGGTAAGTGTACTGAATGTGGTGCAGATGGGCATATAACTAGGGTTTGTAGAAAGAAGGGATCAAGTCAGCCAGGATGTTCGGGAAACTAGAGTGTGAGAGGGTTCAGCTGGGTGAGTCCTCCGGTGTGTGTGGAAGGAATAGGATCAATGTTTGTGAGAATGGGATGAATAATTGGTTAGAAATGAGCAAGTATGAATCTAGTATGCATGAAAAGTTAGGGCTGGAAAATAAACAATTAGTGTTAGTTGAATATAGGAAAAAGAGGCGTTTGAAAGTTTTATGTAAGGATGAAAAAAGGGAAAATTTTATAAGTAAAAGTGAGAATAGAAATAAGTATGACAAGGGTGTAAATGTGCAAGTGTGTATGGAAGATAAATGTGTTAATACAGATGAATCATGGCTGAGTATGAATGATACCTATAGTGTGTGTGGCTTTTCCTTAGGTGATGTAAAAGAAAGGATGACGAATGCGAGAATGAGAGACAGGAGAATGATAAGTAGCATGAATGAATCTTTTGCTAAAGTTGAGAATGTTTTTGATGAAATGGATGAACTGTTTACAGAAATGAGTGTAATTATAGGGCCAAACGAGAACGAGGTAGATGGGATTGTACATGATATATTAGATGATAGGGATTTAGATAGGAATGCTGTTAATGTAGCGAATGATTGTGATAAGGAAGAAGTGAATGAGAGAGTATATGGGGGCCCAGTTACTCGGAGTAGAGGTCCCGTTCCCGACTGCGACTGGGTTATGAAAAAAATAATGTAAGTGCTGTGTGAGAAGGATTTGGCAAAGTAAGGGGGGAGGAATGTGGAGGAGTTATTTTTGCTTTATTTTTATTTTTTTGTTTTTGCCAAATCCTGTGAGAGTGAGAGAGAGAGAGAGAGAGAGAGAGAGAGAGAGAGAGAGAGAGAGAGAGAGAGAGAGAGATATTTTGTTAGCGAGCGAAAGTAGTTAGGTTAACGATCGTTTGTGGTGAGAAAGACTGTTGGTTTAAATGAGATTGTTTGTTTACATTTTTTAGTTAGGTTACGACAGTGGTGAATGTTTCGGAGCGAATGCTTTTTTTATTTGACTGCAGCTTGAGACAGTTCGTTTGTGAATGCTGGATTATATTTTATATCCTTTTTCGACCAGTGAGAAAGTGTTTATATATTTCAAAAGCCGTGATTCCTCCTTTGGTGAGGCTAACTCCTTTGGAGAGACTCGAGTTTTGAAAGTGGATTATTGTTGATGACCTGGCCTGTATACGATTTTTTTGGACTGTTTTATTGGATTGCTGAACTGTTGATGACCTAGGCCTGTGAATTGAGATTGCTGATAATGATGATGTTTATGATGATGATGATTATGATTAGAACGACCACCTCAATCACTGAGGCAGTTATGGCAAATTGCCACCCAGCGGACTGTTGATCTGAGCTGTGTTAGTGTGTACTGTGCCGTAAAGACAGTTCGGCTTTCTGTGAACGAGTGTTGGTCTCGTAAGATTATATATATATACACATATCTATTTTTGGTGTTGGTGGTGTGCGGTTAATGTTAAGTTTTGATAGTTTTTTTTGGTTTATATGATTGGTGTTTTGGTTATTATATATATAGTATTAAGTTTTGATTAGTTTCAAGTGTTTATTTTGATTGCGGATAGTTTATGATTTATTTTAGTTCAAGAAATATAGTTTTAAGGATATGTTTGGTTTCAATTTCGTCCTTTTTGTCTAAGAGTCTGGTTGTAGATTACGTAAGGGGAAAGTTTGTTTTGTGGAGACCATTGTCAGTAAGTGTGATTCAGGGTGTGGGGGTTGTCCTTGCAACATCCCGCCACATTGTCCCTTAATTTTGTGAGCCTCGTTTTGCATCTGCATTCTTCTGAGTGTATCCAGTAGTTTCTTTGCATGGGAGCTGGGCGGATCTAGTTCTTCAGCAAGAGGTAGAAGCCTTTTTATTTTGTCATTGAGTGGGCTTTTTCTGTCTGCAATGATTGACTTGAATATAATGCTGCTATTCCTTATGTCAATTCTGGCTGACAGGGAGATTAGGTTAGTTTCTGCTCTGAGTAGGCAGAGTCTTGTCCACATTGGAGACCCACTGATGAGTCTCATGGCATTGTTTTGGACTACTTCTAATGATGCTTTTTGAGTGTCGGTCAATGCAGTAAGTGTGGGTGCCGCATAATCAATGTGGGATCGAATTGCTTGTAGGTAAAACAGCCTTAGGAGGGTATTAGATACTCCTTGTCTAAGGGAGGTCATTCGTTTCATGGTTGATAGACGGATTTTTGTCTTCTCTCTGAGGTAGGTTACTTCATTAGCTGCTGACAGGGTTTTGCTAATGATTACCCCGTGGTACATGAATTGACTCACCCATTTGATGTCCTCACCTCTCAGTGTGAAATTTTGAGGGTTTTGCGAGCGTTTTATAGCCATTGCTTTGGTTTTGTTGGTATTGATTTTCAGACCAAGATCATTGCATTTGGCTTGGATCATGTCCAGAGCTTTTTGAGTGATATTTCTGGCATGAGCTTTGTTTGGGCATACTATGCATATGTCATCTGCATATATGAATTTCTCCACTCCTTTTGGGAGTTTTAGAGTGGCTAAGTTCTCCATCAGTAGATTGAACAGGTAGGGGCTGAGTATGCCTCCTTGTGGTGTTCTGTTTTCTAGGGGGATGAACTCAGTGGTTTTTCCTTGGAAAGTGACTCTGGCCTCTCGATTTTGTGTATAGTTTCGAGTCCAGGCCACTAGGTGTCCTTTCACTCTTTTTTCAACAAGTGTAAAGAGTATAGCTGGTGAGCTAGCTAGCTCAAAGGCTTTCTCGAGATCAAGGAATATGACAAAAGCTTTTTTGTCTTTGATTGTTGAGAGGACATCTGTGATGCATTCTTGAGTGCCTATGCCATTTCTGTAGGCATATAGGCGATGATGTAGTTGGCCTATTTTCCACTGCAGTCTATTCAGTACCATTCTCTCAGCTACTTTCTCTTGCAGCTTATCAAAGCTATAGGTCTGTAGGTATTTGGCTCCTTAGGTTTTGGAATAGGTTTAGTGTCCTGCTGGTTCCATGTGGTTGGACGTAGTCTTTCCGTATGTGTCCTATTTATCAGATGCAGGTAGACTAATTTGGCATGGTATATGTGATAAGATCGGCTCCAGGGGCAGTGTCCTTCCTGCCTTTTGATAGGGCCGTATTTAGTTCTTCCATGGTATAGGGGTGATCAGTGTCATCTACCATGTTGCAGGCGGCTTCTATGATGTTGTTCCTGATAGGGAGCAGAGTTCTCTGCCTGTTGATGGTTGGCAGAGGTAGATTGATGCTTTTTGCTCTGTCCGCAAAGTTGTTAGCAATCCTCTTGGCTTCAGCTAATGGGTCTGGGTGTGTAACTCTGGGTGTATTATATTTCCCAGAGACTTGGTTAAACCAGCCCCATATTTTGGCTAGGGATGTGCTGAAGTTGACCTCGTTGCACCATGAGTACCATTTGTCTAGTTTTACTTCCAGTGATACTTGTACAGAATGCTTGATGATTTCTACAAGTAGATTATGTAGTTCATCTGTTCTGTGTCTCCTGAGAAGTTTCCTGGTCCTGTTTATTCTAGCATTCATTTCTTTGATGCGGCTGTTATAGTACCAGGCATCAGCATGTTTCTTCTCAGAGTACTTTTTTTGTGGCATGGATACACTGGCTGCTACCTATAGTTGTTTGCTGAAGTCGGTAGATAGGGTAGAGATATCATTATGCGGGTGTTTGATATATTCCAAAGCCCACTCTGTCATGGCTGTTTTGAGTTTTTCCCAGTCAGCAAACTCCGGGTTCCACCTTTTTGGGGGTGGAGGAGGAGGTGGGTATTTCTGCAATTCGAGTGTTACTTCTATGGCAAAGTGATCGCTGGTTAGTACAGGATGTAGTTGCCATTTAGCTCCTCTTTGTATGGCACTGGATAATTAGGTAAGATCTAGACGACCTCCTTTTAGATGGGTGGCTTCTGTAACATTGTGTTGAGCAGTGCTACATCAGGATATTCTTGCAGTAGGGCATGAAAGTGTCTGCCAGTTTGATTTGTTTCTGATATAGAGTTCAGGAACTGATGATGAGCATTAAAGTCCCCTGCAATAATTGAGTCTTCGTTGGAGGCTTCTGCAAAGAGTGCCTCGGCATCGATATTTTTTGCTGGGATTTATATATGTTGTGGACTGTTAGCATTGTGGTTAGGAGAGAGATCTGGATACTTAGCGTCTCTGCCTCGGTCCCACAGTCTATGCTTGGTAGTAGTTTGGAGGGGATGCTGCTTTTAATGAGGGTAGTCAGTCCTCTTGTCGTTGGTGATTGATACATTGTGTATACTTTGTATCCTGAGAACGAGAATGGTATGTTCTCATGAAACAGAGTTTCTTGCAGTATGATAATGTCAGGGTTTTGCACTGAAGTTTGAGATTGAAGAAATGCAAACTTGTTTCGAAGTCCACAAATATTCCATTGGAGCACTTTTACCTGCGTATTTTGGTTGTTGCAAGTGGTTGTATGGGGTCCATTTGCATTGGGAACTATGAAGGGAAATGAGCTTCTAGTTCCTGGGCGGCGTTGTCGAACACGAAGTCATCCAATGACTCCTGTGTGAATTTGATTTTGCGGGATCGCAAGAAGTTTCGGAGGATGTTGCTGATGGCTGCCAGCAGAGCACCCATGGGACATGCAGAGAGGTCGTACTCACTGATGTCTCTGTTGAAAGGTTGTTTGGAGGGGCGTGAGGTGCTAGATTTGCTTGTGGCGGTGGAAGGTAGGTTAGGAAATTCCTTTAGGGAGTGGGAAATGTTAGGTGTGTGAGTGGTAGGTGCAGAGGAGGATGGGTTGGGTTCTGGTTGTTTTGGCTGGGTGACGTTAGGAGAATTGGTTGGAGAGGTAAGTTTTAAAGGTGAAGGAGTGCGGGGAGTATGGGTTGGGGATCTTTTTTCTTTGGAAGGAGGTTTAGCTGGTCGTTGAGGTTTAGGTGCTGGAGGGGGAGTTGGTGGAGAGGAAGGTTCAGGAATGGCATGTCTGGAAGGGTTAGGATTTTGTTGGGAGGTGTGGTTGGAAGGTGTAGGGTTTTGTTTAGTTGGAGGTGGCTGCGTTCGACGCTGTTGACGTGGATGGAGGTTGTAGTGGCGGTCAGCTCCTTGGCGGTCTGCTATTCTTTGAAGTCTATGGGGGCATCTATCATGCCAAGCATGATGGGATCCTCCACAGTTAGGGCAGCGGGCGATGGTTTTATGCCCTGCTTTGTGCCTGACAATACAGTAGGTGGTGGGTTGCTGTTTGCTGCTGCAGACCCCACAGATCTCCGGACCTGTGCAGCGGGATTTATGGTGTCCAAACTTTTGACACCGGAAGCATCTAAGTGGCTCCTTGAAGTACTCTTCGGTGCGGAAGGTGCCCCAAAGGCCTTAGGATAGGTGAGGAGGGCGAGCTCCCTTGTGGACTGCCTCCAATTTGTGGGATCTGCCTCCGGCCTTTCCCTCACATCTCTTGACAGTGATGATAGAAGGATGTTGGAGCACTGGTTCATGTGGAAGGTCGAGGTCGTAGACAACGATGATGGTGGTAGGTCTCTCGTTGATGTCCAGTTTAAGGACATTTTCCTGTTGCTCTAAGTAGGTCTTCGTCTGCTCATCTTTTGCTGTAATGACCAGTTGTCCCCTGCGATTGGGACGTATGGTCATGTTAAGGCAAGGATTGCTGGCTTCCATGGCAACTATGGCAGCATAGGATGTTATGCTGGGTAGTGGAGTAAGCCTAAACTTGGAGTCTCCAGTTGCTGCTGTTTGTGTAGGTGGGTCTTGAGAGGGAATACTCTCAGTCTCAGCTACTTCTTGGGTTGCTGGTAGGTGGTCCGGGGTCTGCACTGGGTGGTCCCTTGAAGTTCCAGGGACTGGTTCCGTTGCAGGTGGTTGAGGGCGCTTAGCATGGCTCCTCAGAGTCAGGCCTCTGGGTTTTTTTATCCTTCCCTTCTCCACTCTTGTTCGAGGGGAGGAGGTGGGGATAGGGGATGAACCCCTGTCTGCCATTGCAGACCGCGATGGTGGTCTTCAGCTGTCGAACGATGTTTACTGCAGGTGTCGTCAATGATGAAATAAAAGAAAACTAAAATCAAGACTAAGTAAAGTCTTAAAAAATCGCGAACACTGAAACAACTCTACAGGGATCACAGTGAAAATTTCAGTTACTCGCTGGTTAAAGTCGATCCTTTCACTAGCTTGGAGGGGTCTTGTTCACATAGTGCAAGAGCGTGTGAAGTGTCCCCAAGCCCCATTTGCCGCACTTGGATGCTTCTTCATAGGCTTGGTGATTATGCACGACATTTAGGCATCTGAAGCAGATTTTGGCATCCACCACAGCATTCCAGCTGTCATCCAAATTCGGGCTTTGGAATCGGTGGCATGACTGAATTCCATGCTTACATTTCATGCAGTACATGCAATATATCCCATTGTTGGAAGGAGAGCTGTGGTGAACGGGTAAGGCTTTAGCTCTAATCAGCTTGCTCAAGCTCTCAGATTTGCCCTTGGATGGACAACAGTTGCACTCATAGTACTTCAGTTCTTTAGGAACCAGTGCCTGTCTCTCCACAAAGTTGTCAAGGCTGGAAGCTTGTGTTCGTGTTCCAGGTACTTGGAGACCCATCTTACCCGAAGAGGGTGAAGGAGCTTTTCCACTATCTTTTTCATAGTTTCTTGCAGCTCAGATTTGTAATTTGCACACCGTGCTGCCTTCACCTTCTCTAGGTAAGAAGCATAATTCATTAAACCTTTGCTATCACCTGCTGGTATTTCCTTCCATTCAAGAAGCTCACGAATATAGGCCTCAGTAGCATCAACTCTGCCGTAGAATTCACTCAGTTGCTTCCAGGCTTCATTGTACCCCACTGTCGGTGGCATGTGTAAGCAGTGCTCAACCAGGTTTCTCGGAGGCCAATCTAGGATATGATACAGGTGGTTCAGCCTGTGCTTATGGTCCATAGTATTATTCTCAATGTGCCATTTGAAGGACATCTTGAACCAATCAAATTTGGTGTAGTAGCCTCCAAAGCACTCAAGTTTAATAGGTGGTAATAGAGATGTCCATGACAACTCATTGTTGCTTGCAAGAGTGTATTCGAGTACCTTCAATACTAGCAAGTTATTGGCTAAGGGGTCAGTGACAGGGGGTTCAAACGTGGCATGGCGTGGTGCGAAACAAGTTGAGCTGGGATCAAATTGCCGTGAGAGGACTTCTATGAATATAGAATTGCATTCTGATCCTCTTGTAGGGTCTACAGGGTTCATTGTCTGCATAGAACTTGGGTCATTCTTGTGATGGTGGGTGACACTTACCCTCCTTTTCTCGATCCTCGACTCCTGTTCAGTCTTCATTTCCTTTACACTGGGTAATCTCATTCTTCCAGCATCGCGACTCCCCTGCCTCCTATCTAATTTCATATTCAAGTTGCTGTCTCTGAACCTCGAGCTCGGCCTCCAGCAATGCATCGTCCGCTAGACCTCTAGCGGCCTGATCCTCGGCATCTCTCTAAGCATCGAGTTCATCAGCTTCAGCTTTTTTCTTGGCTACATGTTCTTCCACTTCAAAGCGTGCCTTTGGTTAAACCCTGGCTAAGTTAGCTAGCACCTTTAAGAGCTTTTGGCTTACCTCGCTTGTGCCGCTCTTGAATGACGTTATTGATTTTTATGATCTTACCAACAGGATGACAATGTTCTTAGCTGGCCATTAACGTCTAAGAAAGATTCACTTCTCGAAGTCAGGTTACAGTCAACCATCTGAGACCTAACTTGTGGAAAGATCTAAACATGTAGAACACTCTTTTGGCTAAAGTTTAAGTTACAGGCATGTATATCTTGATACTCACGTCTTCAATAATTACATGTATTGAACAGTATAACTTGTAAATCGGACGAGGTTTTAGCGGCATACAAAAAGACAGCTCGTAAATCAAGAAAACACAGTAATGGTACAGGATTACATTAATCCCAATGGGGTTCATTACAAAACGAATACAAGTCAATAAAGAAATTACAGGTATAGTACAGGGTTACATTAATCGCAGTAGGGTTTATTACAATAAATAACAGACACATCTTTTCCCAATGCCAATTCCATTTCAGGTTCAATTCAAGACAATATTTACAAATAGTGCCGTTATTCGCCTGCAAATGATTAGTTTTTGAACCAATTGTGTGATTAGTCCTTCACGCACAGAGAGACACTCCTAGATCAACGCGTGAGTTAACACAGCAAGGCGAGAACAGAGATGCTCACACCATGGCGGAGAGCCATGCACTGCTGCGGTCAAGGGCCGTAACATCACTCCGTCTGGCGAGAGATGCCCCTCTGAGCCGACCAATCACAGAGCTAGAATATTGCTATGCCCATATAATGTTATATTTTCGGCACTGGGGTTGATCCTGGAGAACGTAATAAGGGAAACTAGATTCATCTTCATGGGTTAACAAGGATACTTTATGAAGTATCTTACACCAAGTGTATAATGTTCCCTTGTAAAAGTAAATCTCTTATATACCTGAAAGGGTATGGGAAGAGTGGGTATATATATATATATATATATATATATATATATATATATATATATATATATATATATATATGTGTGTGTGTGTGTGTGTGTGTGTGTGTGTGTGTGTGTATTATTATTATTATTGTTATTATTATTATTATTATTATT
>NC_090742.1:87986822-88009322 GCF_036898095.1 Palaemon carinicauda | reverse complement strand
TTCTAAACTGATTCTGGTACTTTGAACCATGCTGATTCAAATAAGCTTTTGGGCCATCTGAAATTTTGCCCAAAATCCAAGATGACGGCCAAAATCCAAAATGGCCACCAAAAATCACAAAATATTTTTTCACGGCGTTGGGGTTAGCTATCAAGATGCTTTTTTCTCCCAGAATAGCTATTTTTAGGCAAAGGAATATGACCCTCTAGTATAAATTCCGAAAAAATTGATTTATCCTGGCGAAATCAAAGATGGCCACCGGAGTCGGCCCACCAACTTACGGATTGATATAACTCCAGTTCTAGATGGGCTATGACAATAATATTGGTCTCTATCCCTAGGTTTTCAGGGGCAAGGAATTCAAATCTGTCATAACTTTGAACCATAGGCTGCTCTGTCACGGTGAAAATTCACTATAGCTGCATAGGTCGATATGCATTATCTGTTATTTCCTAATCACTGTGATTTTGTGAATATCTTTACACTCTGCACTACTTAATTTCAATCATTTAAGGTTTATTGTCATGGTAAAGGGTCTGAATGTCCATAATAATGTCTCATAAACACTAATTTATGACACAAGCAATAACTTCACACTCTCATGAATTTTCTCTTCATGAAAGTTTGAAGAAATTGCATACCATCTGTATCATTCTTATGAAACTAGCCAGAAGTTTATTTCAGATTCATTGAAACCGTGGAAAGGATAACAAAATGGCAGCCACTCCATTTCTAAGCAAAGGGCCAAGTAGAGGACTTTGTAGTCTCTGCAACAAACTGGTCAATGATAATGAAGACATGGCCAAGATTGGACTAGCTGCACTTGAGTCACTGAAAGGATTAGCAGAGAGGTGGGCTTGTATTGACAGCAGGTTACCTTTGTCCTCACAGTTCACGTATTCAGAATTTAGATTAGCGACACTTAGGCTAGATTTAGAGAAACATGAGTTCATAATTCATGAGAGTTGTCGTATCAACTTTCGAAATAGATTGGGCCGTCTAGAAAGTCAGTCACGCCAACTTCAGCAGTCAGGGTCTGCAGAAGAATCAGGTTCAGAATCATCCACTAGCCAACCTGCGCCTCAGCCATACAGAGTTCGGCGGGGATCACTGCAAAAGAAGGTCTGCTTTGTTTGCAATGAAGCATCGGTCGCTGATGAAAATGCTTTTAATGAAGGTGGACTTGGAAGGTGTTGTGAAGATAACGCTTTCACCAATCTCCAGATCGAGGATTCTACCAATAAACACCACGAAGCTGCTGTCAGATTGAAGATCCTTCTTGGTGGAACATCATATGACATCTTTGCGCAGGACCTCTACTATCATAAGCGATGTTACCGAAGCTTTACCTATATGTACGGCCATGACGCGAAGTCACTTTCACTGGATGCTGAGAAACAGGAAACACTGAGAACATGCATTATGGATCAGTTCTTCCGCCTATTCACCAGAAATGTCCTTGAAAATCATGATGCATACCTGCTGTCAGAGTTGATAAATGACATCAAGGAAATGGGTGAAGACGAAGGACTTTCGGACCCACCTATCTCAAAGACCTTCACACTGAAAAAAAGATTAATTGAGAAGTATGGCGAGTCAGTCTCTTTCCACAAGATAGGCAAACGGCTACTGGTGCACTTCAGTGAAGTGAATCCTGTTGCATACACTGCGGCTACCATTCAGGGCCATGGTCTACGAGAGATAGATTTGACCAAAGCATTTGCAAGACTTATTCGACGAAAGATTACCCAAAGACAGACAATCAAGTGGCCTCTTGATGCGGAAGAGTTATATAGTCTTCTAGATAGTTATAGACCCCTACAATGTCTATACAACGCCATCAGTTGGTCAATAAACCCACGGAGATCCGTCGATGCTAATGGTTATGCCTGTTCTCCAAGCAAAGCAGAAGCAGAAAAAATTTCAGCTATCAGCCAGAGTTGGGAGAAGGTGGTAACCTCTGAGCGTTTGCCTATTGGAACTGCACTGAGTCTAACTGTTCATCGGATAACAGGCAGCAAGGAAGCCACGACACTTCTTCATCGCTGCGGGGTTGGAATCTCATACTCTGATGTGCGCCAGTTGAATAGCAATTGGGCAAAGTCAGTTACCATGCAACATAAGAAGATGCTCCCTCCTGGTTTTATTAGCGGCCACAGTGTTCATGTCACCTTCGATAATTCAGACGGCAAGCAGCAAACTCTTTCCGGAGCACACACTACACATCACACAACAGGGACAATCTTCCAAGCCAGACACGATGGTGATCCCTCAGCGGGGTCTACAGTTCCAAGAAAGGAGCATGAGCAAGATATTCAAGACAACGAGCCACCAGACTATGGATCCTTCAAGATCCCTAAGAAGAATAAGACACCACCTCCATCATTTCCAGACTTCACTGATGATTACAAAGATTCAAAGCTGATAGATGACTCTCTTCAACGCAACATAGCCTGGGTATTAGTAAGTGCTGTCGGAGATACCTGCATGGACCAGTGTCTTCCTGATGTTGACAAAGAACCGCTGGGACCAGTTGGATCTTGGACTTCATTTATGAAGAATGTCACGAAGTGCGAAACTAGCAAGTGCAAGCTGGAGTACCTCCCTGTTGTCCCCCTACCTCCAAGTGACATTGTAATCAAGTGGTACATGGATATGATCCTGCAAATAGGTGATGACCTGCAAGTAGATTACATTTTTGCACACGCAGATGAAGCTATCAACAGTAAAATTTTGATCATTTCTTGGCTTCAGCAAGATAGGTATGACAAAATCATACCACTGATGGGTGGATTTCACACCATCCTGGTGAATCTCAAAGTTCTATACAAGAAGTATTGGTGTTTAGGGTTAAGTGACTGGTGGGTCGATGCCAAATTTCAGAGCCGACTCCTACAGTGGAAAATCAACTTCATGTGACACCGCTGATGACTGCCATTGACTACGATGATGGGTATGAGGATAGTTCTGAAGACGATACAGATTCGGATGATGATACCTCAGTGACTGAAACCAGGAAGCGACAGAGGCAAGGTACACCATTTTCTATAATATGCTGGCAAACCAAAGTCTTTTCTTTTTGGAATCATTATAAAACTTCAAACCTTTATAATAATTTCTTTCAAATTTCAGAGCCGACTCCTACAGTGGAAAATCAACTTCATGTGACACCGCTGATGACTGCCGTTGACTACGATGATGGGTATAAGGATAGTTCTGAAGACGATACAGATTCGGATGATGATACCTCAGTGACTGACAGTTGTGAAAGTCTGAGCTATGATAGATGTAGTGATCTTGACATTTCATATTGAGGAAAAATAGGACCTGGAAAGAGACAAAATAGAGAGCTTTCGCAAGTGCTCAGTTAGGGCACTAATGTAAAAGCTCACTGATATTTGACATCATGGACATTTGTACCCATTTTCAAGACTATATCAGATACAATCATTGTATGATTATGTTAGGAATACAGCTGTTCTTTACAAATTTGTTTTTAATATTTGTAGAATCAAGTGTGAATGCAGTTTCATTCATATTTGGTAACATTGGTAGTCTTGTAGGTGTCACCGGTGTCGCTTTGGATCCATCAACATGCATTATACCCATGACGGAGTAGCCTGTGGTTCAAAATGATGACAAATTCGGATTCCTTGCCCCTGAAAACCAAGGGGTAGAGACCAATATTATTGTCATAGCCCATCTAGAACTGGAGTTATCGCAATCTGTAAGTTGGTGGGCCGACTCCGGCGGCCATCTTGGATTTCGCCAGGATAAATCAATTTTTTCGGAATTTAAACTAGAGGGTCATACTCCTCTGCCTAAAAATAGCTATTCTGGGAGAAAAAAACATCTTGATAGCTAAACCCAACGCCGTGAAAAAATATTTTGTGATTTTTGGCGGCCATTTTAGATTTTGGCCGCCATCTTGGATTTCGGGCAAAATTTCAGATGGCCCAAAAGCTTATTTGAATCAGCATGGTTCAAAGAACCAGAATCAGTTTAGAAAACCTTGACCCCAAAAAAGGGCAGTTTTTGCCTGGCTCCGACCTGTCTATTTGATTGTTTGGAACTTCCGGCCACACATGGAAGTGCCATGTAATCTTTAAAAAGTTATATTTTTATGTAAAGAAATATTTATTAATAATTACTTTTAAGGTAAAAGAATGATATTGTGTTTGTAAACAACTAAAGATTGATCAAAAATTTTTAAAATTTTAAGCAATAAATACCAAACTGAAAACATATAGGAATATAATGAAATAAAATTCTACATTTTAGAATATTAAAGACAATCTGAACAAAACCAGCCAAGCACCTTTAATCGAGACGAGTCAAAACTAATTTTTTTTTTTATGAATTAATTCAATTAATTAATTCAGTAGAGCGCAAAACGCCATTTCTAAAAAATCCCATCTTTACTTGGTAGAGAAGTCAGGTACTGAGTGTTGAAGGCCGCGATATCTGATCGGGAATCAATTGGGACCAATAGAAAAGTTTGCTTGCTTTTTTCATGTTACCACGCACACCTTTTGACTGGCTTCCCACTTGATAAACAATCATCAAAGGTCATCCTCTCTCTCTCTCTCTCTCTCTCTCTCTCTCTCTCTCTCTCTCTCTCTCTCTCTCTCTCTCTCTCTCTCTCTCTCTCTCTCACCGCACACATAAATAATCACATGCATGTTCACTGCATTTTTTCTTACGTCAGATATGTGAAAGAGAGAGGCAGACGATAATTCAACTAAGTATGTTACCATAAAACCTCCAGTCTTTCTGTATTGTATAATTAGTAAAATATATCGCTGAGTAAGATAACTACAACTACATCTCTGCGAAAAAAAAAAATATTTATATCTTCATGTGAAGTAAAATGGAAAATAACAGACAGGAAAGTTTCATATAAGGTAAGTGAATAAAGGGAATGACTGATCATATGAAATAAATCTCACAATTGTTGCAAGCTAAGTACTGTACTTTGAAATATGCAAATAACTTTACTGTTATTGTAAGTTGCTTCAACGGGATTGAATAGATGCAGACTCTGACTGAAAAAAGTTAAAGGAAACTCAAAGTGGAGAGGAAAACAATCGTTTAAATACGGTCGAATAAATCCCGCATTCGTTTGGAAGATCATCTCAAAGCAAAAGTTGATTTGTGGATTTCTAAAAAATTAACAAAACATTTTGAATGATGCTGAATAGAGATAAAAATTAATGAATGATGAACTATAAAAACAGATAGTAGCTTCATGCATGATCAGGAAAGAAATTATTCAAGAAAATATTAAGAGATAGGTAAGCAAATATAGCAGCACCATCTACTAAAATGTGCAGAGCGCTTAGATAAGAAACCAAAAAATTCGTTGATAGAGAAGTACATCCATAAACATCTAGGTTATCCAGCTTGAACTAATGTAATGTCATAAGAATCCTGTAGGTGATGAATCTTACAGCACTGATATTTCAAGTTTATTGAAGAAATTGAGGAAGTAGTAATAGATACGACGGATGGCCATCCGAAAAATATTATTATGAAGGCTGAAAGATAGTAAATGCTTTAAAATGCAGGGTTCTAAAAAAATAGCAAAGATTTTGGAAACAGTGGTGTTCCCAAACGGTCAAATATACACAGGCATTTGAGGGCAAGTTCTACACTATTTCTATCGAAAGAAAATTCTACATTTTAGAAGCGCTACATATACAGTATATATATATATATATATATGTATATATATATATATATATATATATATATATATATATACATATATATAAATAAATATATATATATATATATATATATATATACATATATATAAATAAATATATATATATATATATATATATATATATATATATATATATATATATATATATATATATATAGATAGATAGATATATATATATATATATATATATATATATATACATATATATATACAGCCATCGATATACATTCACTTGTGCACACCCATACAATGCTTAGCTGCCCAAAGCAAAATAAAATATATAAATGAATAATTATAATTATATATACATATATATATATATATATATATATATATATATATATATATATATATATATATATATATATATATATATATACACAGCCATTGATATACATACACTTGTGCACATACATACATTATTTAGCTACCCACAGCAAAATAAAGACAGTATTAGGATAGTGTTTTTTCTTTCATCAAACAAGAGCTCATATACTCAGTGGGAGCAGATCCGTTCTACAGATTCCTAGGGTTTTCAGATTTTCAAGTGGGCGTGTTGGCTGCAATGCATCAAAATCAGGGAGAGCACTTTGGCCGGAAAGCAAAGTAATTCTCCTTCCCCCACAAGGGGCAGCGGTGGCTTTCATCTCCATAAATCTCAATCATGTCAGGTGAATTGCGGCGCGCGAGGCTTCCCAGACCATCGCGTCCTGAGATGCCTGACTCGCTGAAATAACTTCAGGAGGCCGTTTCGCGGCATAAAGGAGAACTTTGGAAAATATGCCGGTAATATTCAAAAGAAAATCATTATTGAAGAGTTTGTGATGGTATGATGGTGTTTTAGGAAACTGGCAGAGAGTGAACGGACATGAAATAAAGATGTATTAATTGCTATGATAAGTTTTACTAAATTATAATTCCAAATTTAACTAGGTATTAAACTAGAAATAAGGAAAATACTAAGATAACCTCGTAAGAACCTGGACATGAAGAACCACATTATCATTGACTTCCTCGATATCTTGCCCACCATTACACCTCCCATCAGTCTTCAATGGTCTGTAATAAATTTCAATAATGATCACAAGAACTACATCTACATAGTTTCTGGCCTTCTTTAATGGTCACCTACTCACAAAATGATCATAGATTTAGTAGCAGATTCCAGTTATTACATTTTACGAATATTTTGAAAGGGTTATGTGTCTGGCCATTCTTAATGAGTTGACATTCTGCTGAGTTAGCACTATAATTAGGGTACTTTCTTCTTGCTAATTTTTTTTATTATTTTAAGGTAATGTCTAAGCATAAATATTGTATATAATAAAAGACAATATTTCTTACAGGACCTGACTAGCATCTCCTGTAACACTTGACTGTAAGAAATGCTTATTTTAGAGGCTAAGTAAAATACTAGACCCCAAAAAGGCCGCTACGTGGGTTACACCCCTCCTGACTTAATGCAATAAGCCTTAAAACTACTTCCAAATACATTCTAGCAATTGGTGTAAAATGTTATTTGTAAAGTTACTAGTGTTTGTATGAAACCGGGCTCATGAAAAAACGTTTGCATAACGGTGGGCATTGGTGATTGGAGCAGAATCGTCATTGAAATAATTTCATTATCATTAGTAAGTATACTGGTGAGGGTAGCTATGATAACGATAATCTTAGAGATATACTTTGTTTGTAATCATGGGGAGGAAAAAGTAGGTCATTAATTTGTTGTGGGATGCATTAGTGGAAAGCCTGAACACCACGTCAAGGGGCATCATTCGTTCAATGTTTCCTTTTTTAATGGCATTTGTTTTGAACTATTTTCAAAGTTTCATACAACCATTTGAAATTTTGCAAATAAAATTTTACACTAATTACTAGAATGAATTTGAGGGTAGTTTTATGGGTTATTACATTAAGTCAAGAGGGGTGTAGGCCGCACAGCGGGCTTTTCGGGGTCTAGTTTCTATCTAAGATTTCCTATTTCTGTCAAGATATTTCTTGTTTAAGCATTTTTATTTCCAAAACCATATATATCGCATTATATGCATCATCATATATGTATATAAGAGACTTTTAGCTTATTTTCAAAGAAAGAATACAATGATTTCTTCGATTATTGACTGCATTTTCCCATGTTTTAAAAATATCAATAGATGGCTAACAGAGGCTTTTTTGAACATGAAATATTGGAAAGACCTGGCTTTGGGGCGTGGCTTCTCTCTCTCTCTCTCTCTCTCTCTCTCTCTCTCTCTCTCTCTCTCTCTCTCTCTCTCTCTCTCTCTGTATATATATATATATATATATATATATATATATATATATATATATATATATATATATATATATATATATTATTTTTTATACATGTAAAGAGAGGCACAGATAAATTAAAAAGAACGTGAACCAGATTATCCCTATTGATTAATTCAACCTTTAAAGTGAAATAAAAATGAGGACATTATAAAGTTGTAGATATTTTCGAGAGCGGATATTGCGCAAGAAACATTTTCATTGCATTCTCAACTTCATCATTCCTTGCCTTGACGTTGGCGATGAAATTCATAGCAATGGATTTAGGGATTTGCGAAAGACCATTATTCATCTCTCTCTCTCTCTCTCTCTCTCTCTCTCTCTCTCTCTCTCTCTCTCTCTCTCTCTCTCTCTCTCTCTCTCTCTCTATATGAATGCATACCTAGGAAATATGATGATTTCTTTCCTGACCGCAAAAATTATTTGCATATATACGATCTCTCCTTTTCCCATTCGCTTTTATAGTTTCTTCTTCGATGCTTTCAGTTTTGCCTTCGAGTTTTTTTTTTTCTTTCTTTCTTTTTGTCTTCAGCTTCTCTTTGTCGGTAAAGTATTTCCTCCTGTGATTTGAGGATTTCTTGGCCGTCCCTTTATTTTTTCATGCATATTTGACATCGTGATATTTCATTTGAAACTGACTTCTTAAAATATTTCTGCCGACAGTAGTGTTTTTTTTGTTGTTTTTTTTTTTTGTCTGTTTTAGATTATCCATGTACACAACGATATTTTTTTTTTTCAAATTGCAATCTAGACTATTTTATATTTTTCGAATAGAATTCTCAATACAGCAGGTTTTATTTTGAAATTTGTTACGGCACTGTGAGAAAATGACCTGATATAGTAAACAAAGTAATTAATTAAAATTTGTTGCCATTTTAATTTCACAATGATGCTAGTGTTTCCATGTTATCTAATAATAATTTTTATAACTTTTGTGATAATAATAATAATAATAATAATAATAATAATAATAATAATAATAATAATAATAATAATAATGATGATGATAATAATAATAATAATAATAATAATAATAATAATAATAATAATAATAAAATAATAATAATAATAATAGGAGTAGGAGGGGGAAAATGCCATGATTATCATTAGTAACATTAGATAAAGAAGCAGAAATGCAACAATGATAAAAAAAATCGAAGAAGAAAATACCTCAAACTAGCAACAGAGAAAATAAATTCTACCAACAAACCGCAAATAAAAAGACCCGAAGTTTCCAATTTCAACCATTGCTTTTGGCAAAACTTGATTAAATCTTTCGCCAGACTTTCGACTTTCCCTTTTAGGTCTATAACGGAAACGCATTCTCGAATATGACTTGTAGAGTCAAGAAGAGAAGTTCGAGAGGAGTTGCGGAAGCGAGATCGATATTGCTACTCGTTTCTCCAGTTTCATTTCTTGCCTCTTTCTTTGACTTCCTTTTCGCTTTCCTTCTATTTTATTCTTTTTCTTAAAACATCAGAATCTCCCACACTTCCAGCTTTGGCGTCCTGTTCTCCATTTGCTATAGTTTCGTTTTAGCCCAGTTGTCCCAATTCCTTTCCCACTCTCCTTAAGAGAATTCGGTGTCCTTCCCCTACCCCCCAAAAAGAAGAAATCCAATGCCCTCCTCCCTGCTCAAAAACAAGGAACTCCATTTCCCTTCTCCCTACTCCAAAGAACAATTACAATCCCCTTCCCCTATTCCAAAGCAAAATTCTAATCCCCTTCCTCTTATCCCAACATTGAGATCAAAACAAAGTACGAGTTCTAAAGTCCTTCCCATTACTCCAAATCAGAAGAATTCCAATGCACTTTCCCCTACCATAAAGAGAAGAATTTTTTTTCCCTTCCCCTACTCTAAAACAGAAGAATACTAATACCCTTCCCCTACCCCAAAACAGAAAAATTTCCAAGCTCTTTCCCCTACCGAAAAAGCACAGAAGAATTCCAACGCCCTTCCCCCTTACCTAAAACAGAGAGGAATTCCAATACATTTCCCTGTACCCCCCAAAAGAGAATCTCGATCCCCTCGCCTCTTCCCCTGGACAAAATTCTCGGTTCTCTCGAGCCCTCGCAAACCACCAGACAGTTCATTACAGTCAAAAGAATTGAAAATGGTCTTACTCTCTACCCTGGCGAAAAAAAGTGAAGAAACAAAAGACCGTCAAAGAGAAACGAAAAAAAAAGGTGGGGAGAAAAAAAAAATGCATCCATTTATTTATCTGAAATACTCCGACGAGGTTTTTTGCCGTAATGAAATAGCGCTCCTTCGAAGTCAGTCAGTCACCCTCCGCCCCAGGACAGGCAGCGTGAAGAGGGTCCTCAGAGGGACATCTAAATCAGGACCAAAGTCCGTTTTGACAGAAAATCACTGGGGCAAATCTTTCCTCTCGAACGGTGGTCAAGTAGGTTGGCCAGGTCGCCCACGAGGGTCCCTCAAACATTTCTAAAGCCATTTTCTACACTTATTTTCTCTGCCTTTTTATTCTTTTATATTTTTCTCCTTTGTAGTGCAATGACGTTTACGAATGTATTGAAGAATATTTGATGCATTAGTTCTACAAAAATCTGCCTACGTGTACATTTTATTTACATTTGAATGTACTTGATATTTTGTCTTATGTTTCGTGACTTTGATTTAGAAGACGTATTTTTTTTTTCTTTTACAGGAAAAATGTTCAACTTAAACAAGAACGAAAATTTTTTGTACATCAATTGCATGTTCAAAAACATAAATATGGTCGTATGCCCAGAAACCTTGGCTTATTTCAAAATTTATCATAAAAAAAAAATCCATTATTTTCCTATAATTTGCGAAAATTACACAAATACAACTAATAAGTAATATGTGAATTGATACGAACACCAGCTCTCCGTCATGGATGTTTCAAAATAACTTCACTGTTTTGCTAAAACATTAGCTGAATTGAGCTTCTAGAATCCTCTTGCACACGTGCATATTGACACATGTTACTACACAAGGCAGCACGAAACGTCCCTCCATCCCACCCCATCCTGCCACCCTCCACTCCCCTCCCCTCCAACGCGCTTTGCTCTCCGATTGACGACAATACATTGAACGCACGCGTCTCGTTCCGTGTAATATGCAGTTAACATCCTTACCAGCCTACTTCCATCGTTGTCTGCAATGCATTGTTTCTCCCAGTTCTGTTCAGGGGTTCACAACCTGGGGTACACCCCCGGTGTTATGTTTTTACTCTTTAGGGGTAGTCTACACTGGGTCTGACAGAATAGAAAGTAGCCTACTGCGTAGTACATGATGTGATCTGCAATGAGATCGAATAATTAAATTAAATCACAATAACAGTTTCATTGTTTTATGGTTCTTTTCATCCTCAATTTTAGGGTTAAACAGAAATCAACCGAAATCCCCAAAGGGTAGAGAAAAACAAGAAGGATGGGAACCCCTTTCTTAAAAAAATATTAACGTAAGGTCGTTTATTTTGGTGACGGTTTGATATTTTTTTTTCTTTTTTTTCTTATTTCACTCTAAAGCTAGAATCACACTATTCATTCCTGGCTCGAGGTTTTCGCCAATCTCCAACCGATCCCAGCGAGTGAAAGTGTTGTAGTGTCGCTCTACGATTTCGTGGTTCAAGGAGCAAATAGGAGAAAGTTTAAACAAAATCGATCAGCTGACATCAGCATGGCGGCCAGAAACTTTCTGACTGATGCAGTAATACGTATTCTCTGAATATTACATGAATTTAGGAATACTACAACTACCACAGGATGAACAAAACAAATTTTCAATATCTTTTGGGGCTTGTTTCCACCTTTCGCAAATGCACTTGTCTTGGAAGGATCTTTCCAGTTTAGAGTTTATATATGAAAGATCTAATTTAATGTTCTTGTTGTTATTAAAATATTTAATTTTGGTTGTTCATTCCTTCTCTTGTAGTTTGTATATTTCCTTGATTCCTTTCCTCACTGGCCTAATTTTCGCTGTTGGAGCACTTGGGCTTATAGGATCATGCTTTTCCAACTAGAGTTGTAGCTTATCTTGTAATAATAATAATAATAATAATAATAATAATAATAATAATAATAATAATAATAATAATAATAATAATAATAATGCCTTAAACGTGAAGTCTATGAATCCAAAAAATTTCAAAATTCTAAATGTTCGCGTTAGGTATGATTCTGATATCATTGTTCCAAAGTGTATAACCATCGCCAACTTTTAAGCTTATTCTGGGATAAGTAGTACGCTTTAAAAATCATGCTGTAATAAACGTGTAACATGGCTGCACGCACGTAGGGACAAAGGTGGGGGCTCTAGGCCCCCCAAAAATCTTAGACATTTTTCTTACACACATATCGATATATATATATATATATATATATATATATATATATATATATATATATATATGTGTGTGTGTGTGTGTGTGTGTGCGTTTATGTGTACGTGTGTATATACATGTTGTATATGTAAAGTA
This sequence comes from Palaemon carinicauda, assembly GCF_036898095.1. Taxonomy (NCBI): domain Eukaryota; kingdom Metazoa; phylum Arthropoda; class Malacostraca; order Decapoda; family Palaemonidae; genus Palaemon; species Palaemon carinicauda. Next base: position 87,996,818 of record NC_090742.1, on the reverse strand, counting down.
TAAAGCAAATCATCTTATGGAAAAAGGCTTAAGGGAACAGCGGAGGAGAGAGAGAGAGAGAGAGAGAGAGAGAGAGAGAGAGAGAGAGAGAGAGAGAGAGAGAGAGAGAGGAGATGGCTACAGTTCCCTTTCAAATGAACAGTAATTAACTCTAAAGGAAAATATTACATTTAACCTAATCATTTTATATTCCTTCCATTGTACAGTGTATGCATCAATTTAAGTAAATTAAAAGTCTCCATATCACACTGCATGTACTGTATGTATGTATATTTGTATGCATGATTGTTTTAGTCATTAAAGAAATGCAGGCTCTTATACCGTTTTTTTTTTTTTTTTTTTTTTTTTTTTTTTTTTTTTTTTTTTTTTGTAGATCAAAGGGTCAAAAGTATTGGTCTATTGGCCCTCACCTCCATGGAAAATATGCTTCGGGCGTCTAGGCCCGGTAAACAAAACTTTGTCCAATTCCCCACATTTCAGCATAATCAGTCAGTTCAATTTATTTTCACTTTGTTTGCTCATAAACTTTTCCTTTTTCAACTTTCTTCTCCAGTAGATTAATGTTTTTAGTACTTGTGCATCTTAAAGTCCAGTCCATAATTTTCTAGTAAACACTTTGTTAATATTTGGAACAAGTCTATAGTCTAACCTAGAACGTTGTAACATTTTCAATCAGTAAATTATTTTCTATTTGCTTATAAATTTACAAAATGTTGCCCTTGTTCTCCAGTGAGTCAGTGGCACTTATGTCTGGCGTTGTTTAAAAACCAGGCTATAACATTCTCATAAATACTCTTCACGGGGCTTGTACATCGTGGCCTATCTCCGGCATCTATCGACTTGGAGGTGAGGACGGTCGTCCCACAAATAAGAGGTCTTGTCGGGAGAGCTACTGTTCACGTTCTACGTGACACAGCAGAGCCAACAAAGCAAATATCTCTCGTCGGGAGTGCTACAATGATTCAAAATCCGTTCAATGATCTTTATAACATTCAATTTATACTATGAAACTCTTCTGGCCTAACGTGAATTTGGTAATGTACAGTATGTAGCCTACGTCGCAGTTTATGAAGATAACATTTCGTTTTTAAGACTTAGGCGCAAATAGATAGCTTGTATCAAGAGACTCTAGGCCTTATCTTTATCTCATTCCACTTAAATCATAACCTTTTTCGAGGGTATGCTGTGAAGTGTGTTCGCGTTCGTAACCTATAATAGGCATATTTAGAGAGTAGAGTTTTCCCCCTGTAAAGGCCAGAAAAGCAGCCCTTAAAGTAAGTAAAGTAAGAACAATTCTGAAACAAAGTCAAAGTAAATGTACGTTGTGCCGGTCCTATAACACAATATCTTCGAAAATTTAATTTGTTGACTGAAAAGAAATATTCCCTTCAGAAGGGATAGTTGTAAGTTTTCAAAACTTTTCAAAGATCCAAAGTAATGAGTCTCGACACCTTTCGCAATCTCCAATAAATCTAAAATGCCGAGAAAAATAACCTCAAAGAACATTAAAGATATATCGCCATAAAGTTTGGTTTCTAGTGTTAGTATTTGTTTGATATCTTGAGTGTATATAGTGGTAAGTTTATGATGTTGTCTTTCAGTGTTTCATATTATTTGGTCTTAAGAAAGGCCAACAATCAAATCATATTGCCACCTCTCTAATCAAAACTTCTGTCAAAGATGATAAAACATTATTCCGTTGATAGCTTACTTTCCACGCTAATGGAATATGATTAAAATATCACTGATAATATCATTGATAATTAGAGGTGAAATCAGATTACTTTTACCATAATCTTATTATAACCATCATCATTATCTTAACTATTGTTGTCTCAAATACTATGATATTATTTTATAACAATCGATGAAAGAAAAGCAAAATAATGGCATTGATAATTTCCACCATTTTCTTTAGACTATACAACTTTCATGTGTCTTTATTCGTTAATTGTGTTTATGTCCATTAATGCCATCCTCCCTTCACATCCGTTTAGTAGATATGGTGCGAGACGTAAATTTTGAAATAATAATGAACCTCTGTCTCTCCTAGGAAGCGAATCAAGGGCCTCTCGGGAGGAGATAAGGGTACTATCATTCAATGGTATTGTTATTCTTTGTGTATAAGTAAATGTTGCCTTAGGAAAAATAGTAGTGGTGGTAGTAGTAGTAGTAGTAGTAGTAGTAGTAGTAGTAGTAGTGACTTTTCAAAATCTTGTTATTGGTAATTTAAAGATAGCAGTATAATTATTATTATTATTATTATTATTATTAGTAGTAGTAGTAGTAGTAGTAGTAGTAGTAGTAGTTTTTCAAAATCCTATAATTTTATAATATTGGTAGATGTAGCAGTAGCAGTATTAATATTAGCATCAGCACCAGCAATAAAAAGAGGCAGTAGTAGCAGTAGAAAATTTTCATGTTTTCGTTTTCATACTTTCACACATTTTTTCCTGATACTTTTCTCATTATCGGATTCCCATTTAGGTTTATTTTCCAAAGACCAGCAAAACTTCGAGTTGAGGTGAAGCCCTTTTGATGACAGCTTGTTTATCGATCAGTCACTTCGGTTCCCAACAACACGTGTGTGTGTGTGTGTGCGTGTGTGTGTGTCGCAGGAGAGGAAGAAGGAAAAGAAGAAGAATGAAAAGCAGAGGGAGGAAAAAAGAAGAAGAAGAAAAAAGCTTACGACTCCCAAACATTTTATTGTCAAGAGTCGCGGTCGTTAAGTGCACTGCTGTGGGATTTATTTCCCCTGAAATCGTCGTGTGCTTTTGTTCGCTTCTCAATTTCAATGTTTATCTTTATTCTCTCCCACGAGATGTTTCATAATCCCTTCGTTATCCAGATGCATCTGGGCCGTGATTTTCTTCTTTTCAAGCCTTGGGACGCTTGTTGGAAACGAGGATTCGATGAATCGGTTGAACAAATGAATAGGAAATTACAAAATTGTCGACGCGTATCGTGAGCTCCTTTGTCAGACTTGGCTTCTTTATCCAAAAAGAACTCGTTGATGCTGGATGCACGAAGTGGCAAACAAATCACTAAAAGAAGTATATACCACTCTCTGGAAATTGATATGTTATAGGTCTTTGTCATATCTTCATCCGGGAATGGAAATATCAACTAAGAGAGAGAGAGAGAGAGAGAGAGAGAGAGAGAGAGAGAGAGAGAGAGAGAGAGAGAGAGAGAGAGAGAGAGAGAGAGAAATGAATTATTAAGAGGGTAAAAGAGTAAAAAATTAATAGGTATCTTTTATCAAATGTTTGAATACTCTTTATTTTGAGAGAGAGAGAGAGAGAGAGAGAGAGAGAGAGAGAGAGAGAGAGAGAGAGAGAGAGAGAGAGAGAGAGAGAGAGAGAGAGAGAGAGAATAGAGGCATTGAAAAAGAAGTCGAAAACAACTACTTGAAAAACACTTTCTCATCTGAAGGATGGAAAGACAGTTGGAATAGCAACAAAACGAACCGGAAACAAACGTAAATGAGGTCTATATAAAGCAACGAGATCTCGTTGGAGGCAACAACCCGAAACAACGTTTCTTAATTTGAGTCCTTAGGGACTTGACGTACAGAAGACTTGAGCAATTTCAGGCCTAAATGACCTTCAGCATTTCGTACTTAGGGTTGTATGATAAGTGAGTTTATCCGAACTTGGATAATGGAAGAGTAAGGGGCAGGACCAAATGACCTTTTTCTTCGTGACAAGTCTCGATCTTGATACGTGTATTTGATAAATTATTCTTTAGATAGCGCCAACACTCTCTCTCTCTCTCTCTCTCTCTCTCTCTCTCTCTCTCTCTCTCTCTCTCTCTCTCTCTCTCTCTCTCTCTCTCTCTCTCTCTCTCTCTCTTTTCTTCTTCCTCTTCTTTTTCAACTAAAAATAGTAGTATATGCAAGGACTAATGTACGAGGTTGTTGATGGTCAAAGATGTTTCGAGTGTACAGTAGTTCACAAAAATCTACGAAAATTAAGAAAAGAATCAAACTTACGCAGAAATAGAATGAGAAAATCCAGACTAATGATATCTTAATAATAATAATGATAATAATCATTTTAATGAGAATCGTGCTATTATAAAATACTTGCTATAGAAAACAACTGAATAAAAATACTAACCATCGGCATTGATAATATATGCAAAGGGTTGAATGAGAGAGAGAAAAAAAAGGTGAATCTTAACTCTTCCATTAGTAAATGTATACGGTAGTCTTTTAATCGGAATGAATAATAGTGAGGCAGAATGAACGACCGATTCCCTTCACTGACTATCAGTGAATGAGTTTGCTAGTTTAGTAGATTATTCATTAATGTTAAAGGGGCTTTGGTGGTGACATTGTCAGTTTTTCTTGGTGGTCAGGCATACAATAATTCCTGATCAGACTCTACGTTATTTACGTTTGCTATTCCACTAGTCGTAGGACCAACAAAGTTAAAGAATGCTCGGTGTTTCATGCATGAAACAAGTAAATAAAAGCCGAGACCTCTCTGCACATTAATAGTCTTGAGCATACTTGGGCAAGTCCATGGGGCTAGAAATCTCAACCTCAAAAAAGCTTGCTGAGGACCAACGCCTTCCACAAAAGTGTGTGGATGACAATGCATACATACATACATAAATACATACATACATACATACATACATACATACATACATACATAGTGACTGAATACACATAAATTTCCATTTTTTAGCGAATCGTTATGGCTATGGCTATTAGCCCCCGGGTCCTTTCCTTGCCTCAAAAGATGTTGGACCAAATTTCCAATAAGTACAAAAGAACGTCTTCTATCTATCTAGCTAAAAATCAGACAACAGATGAGGTAGGAAAACGTTGTCTTCACGAAAAACAAAAGGAAAAGACAAAATAGGTTTACTCTAGGAAAATAATTTGGAAGTTTAGCTTCAGAAAAAACAGGAATGACGAAGAATTATTTCTTATTACTTTGCCTACTGTTGATACATGTCAATCAAAATTATTCCTTTGGTCAATGAGTGACAGATCCATCTGAGTTATATAAAACAACAACTAATTAGTATGCACCAAAGAATACAAATTTGAGAGTAGCCTACTATTTATGTTCCTGGGTTGTACCAGACAGGGTTTCTCTTATGATCAAATTATATCCATCTTTAGATGGAGCATAAACTTTTTAAGCGACATTTATTAGCTGAGTATAGTTATTCAAAATCAATACTTTTATATTCGTTTTGATACATTAGTTTATACCACCCGTGTGTCACACGATCGCACATAGTAACGATATTTCTCTTTTTTGTATATATTATCGTTTGTACCTATGCTCTCCCCTCGCACTGACAGCAACTTGTGTTAACCTGTCTGCCTACTTTATTGCTAACTGCTAACAGAACCGGTTGCCGGTTGGACAAGAATGTATGTTGTATTTTGTGACCTTCTTACCGGGACCTAGTGTATACATATACTCGATGTTCTTTAATAAAGTTACTCATCTCGCCTTAACTCACAATCTACTCTTGGCTCGTCACAAGTTTAACACTAGAAAGATATGCCATCAATAATGTAGATATATTTTTCATTGAAAAGAACAAACTTGTGCTCTACACATCTGGCCAATATTAACTCGAAATATCATCAGAAATGCCACTCCGGCTCACTAGAGATTCAACATATATCTTATAAGACTATCATAAGTTGCTTATCTTTAATCAATAATTGAACTGAAGCATAATTATAAGCCTCAACTGGAGAACTGACATGGCTAAATATTACACTAGTAAATCAGTGAATACTCGGAACAAGTAATCACCATACTTACAATAGGTGTTGCCTCATCTATGATTTGATCATAACCTAATGGTAGAAGCAAGGCTAAAAGCTTCCACATCAAGGCATTTAGTAGGAGAAAGTGTTTTCAATCAATGCCTATTATGAGCAATATGCACCAAAAGGCCTTCCTATCATCTTCCTGTATCTTAGCCAGTAGCTAAAATATGTCAAATATAGCATAATCTATAGCTGCTTGTGATAGCAGAAATACAAATGAAAGTTGTTGTCTGACACAAATCCCTATGAACTGAATCTTATAACGTCTATTTTCATGATAACTTAAGATGAGGATAATATTACTCAGTTCTGATATATACTGGTATCTCTCTTACTCTAGGAAGGGCATTACATTTAAAAATTATTTATTTATTGAAACTGGAATGAACTACTCGAATAAGTCTTTCATACAACAAACCAAGGCCTTTTAACATAGTTAGATATTTTATCAATTCCCTTATACTGATGAAATGAATATTTGATACTTAGTGTGAATAAAGTATTTCAAACCTTTTGGAATAATTCTATAATTAGAATTTTTTCGGGGAAAATAAGGTATTACATAAACTCCTTTTTAAACAATAATAATTTTCTTACCAATTCTCAACATATTAATCTTAATCATTTATCAAATTGAATATCCAATATCAATGTGAATATCATATGAATTAGTTGTATTTGTGAACACTCCATTAGCATATTCCTAATTCAAAACGAAGATATATTTATCTTTGGGGTCTTACAAATATGAATTCACTGCTAACAGAGACATCTGTTGATATGTTCTAATTAGCATTAAATGTTTACTTGTTAACATTGTTATCATTATTATTTTGATGACAACAGTTGAATAAGAACAGGTAAACCAATTTCCAATCTTTACGAGATGACTCACTAATTCATAGCAAAATCGAACGATAGTTCGACTGAATCGTGAGATACTTTAGTAGCGCAAGAAAATTGAAAGGTAGAAAGCAAAGCATACACACACACAAACACACACATACACAGACACACACACACACACACACACACACACATATATATATATATATATATATATATATATATATATATATATATATATATATATATATATATATATATATATATATATACATATATCTATATATATATATATATATATATATATATATATATATATATATATATATATATATATAGCATAAGCACCCACCACAGACACACATATACATTAAACCCTTCCTACCTCTTCCGACCCCTTACCCTTTCCTAACTACAACCGCTCTCACCAGGGTATGATTACTCCCTCTTCTCCCTACCCGAGGATGGGGAGGGACAGATCAGGGAACACACACACACACACACATATATATATATATATATATATATATATATATATATATATATATATATATATATATATATATATATTTATATATATATATATATATATATATATATATATATACAGTATATGGTATATGTATATCCATTTCCATCCATTTACCAAGGCACCCCCCCCCCCCCCGCCTAATTTTAGGGGGTAACCGACATCTGGAAAAGGAACAAAATGGAACTTTTCCTCTCCTCGCTCTTCCCAGCCTGACGAGGGATTCAACCGAGTGTTATTAGTACTGCTTGGTGCCACAGCCCACCCTCCCCTGTTATCCACCATAAAATGAAGCTTCATATGCTGAATACCCGCTAATGCTGTTACCAAGGCGACCGAGGAAGCAGCAGCGCCTGCCGGAACTGCATCACAATCCCTCGCCATTCACTATTATTTCTAGCACGCTCTCTTGCCTCTCTCACATCTATCCTTCTGTCACTCAGAGCTTTCTTCAGTCCACCAATCCACCAAAACTTGGGCCTTCCTCTTGTGCTTCTCCCATCAACTCTTCCATTTATTATCTTTTTCAGCACACAGCCACTTTCCATTTTCTCTACATGGCCGAACCATCTCAATATATTCATATCTTTTCTAGCTACTAAATTATTTCTTACACCAGTTCTCACCCTCACTACACCGTTCCTAACCTTAGCTAATTGAAAGACACTAGCAATAGTCCTCAGACTCTTCATCTAAAACACGTTCAATTCCTGTTTCTCCATAACTTTCATTCCCCGCAATCTGCTTCCACTCCACTATTTGCTGCAACAACAGACCACAATTACTTAAACTTATCTACTTCCTCAAGTAACTCTCCATTCAACATGACATTCAACCTAGCACCATCCTCCCTTCTCATGCATCTCATAACCTTACTCTTACCCACATTAACTCTCAATTTCCTTCTCTCACATACCCTTCCAAACTCTGTCACTAATCGACCAAGGTTCTCCTCTGAGTCTGCAACCAGTACAGCATCATCCGCAAGCAAAAATTGATTTACTTCTCATTCATCATCACTCCCTTCTATCTGTTTCAATCCCCGACCAAGTACTTGAGCATTCACCTCTCTCACCACTCCATCAACAAACAAATTGAACAACCATGGTGACTTCACATATCCCTGTCTCAGCCCCACTCTCACCGGAAACCACTCACTCACTTCATTTCCTATTCTACCACATGCTTTACTGCTTATATAGAAAACCTTCACGGCTTGCAACAATTTCATATAACCTCATCACATTTCACATCGCTTTCCTAACACTATCATACGCTTTCTCCGGATCTATAAACGCAACACACACTTCCTTTCCTTTTGCTTATTATTTCTCGCATATCTGCCTATTTGTAAAAATCTAATTCATACACCCCTACCTCTTACAAAGCTATCCTGTGCTTCCAAGATTGCATATATATACATACTTATATATATATATATACATATATATATATATATATATATATATATATATATATATATATATATATATATGACTATAGGAATGGAATATCTGGTGTTCCTCAGGGTAATGTTCTTATCCCATTACTTTTCATATTATATACACATGACATGTGGTTTGGCCTAGACCCAAGCCCATAGCATATGCAGATAATGTTAATCTCTTCGAATTAATTACATCTCCTGAATGTGGATCTGGGGCTGCTAAATACCTTGATAGAGATCTAGCTAAAATCAGTGCATGGTGCATATCATGGGGCATGAAGTTGAACCCTAACAAAACTCAGAGTATTAGTGTAATTATGTCGAGGACAGATGCTCCTCAACATCCAGATCTCAGCATTGATAATGTTTCGTCAACTCTCTATGACTCTTAAAATTTCATGTGGGATTCTCGACAAAAAAATTACTTTTTAGAAACATTTTAGATCTGTGTCTTCTTCAATTGCATAAAAAAATGGCTTATTGAGAAAGTATTTTAAGATTTTCGGTAATCAATCTATATTATTTTGAAGAAGTGTTTTAACTTTCTTTTTGCCTTGTTTCAAGTATTGTTCTCCTGTCAGATCTTCAGCAGCTGATTCTCATTCTAATTTGTTAAATTAAATTTCTGATTTCTGATCTAGATATTAATCTCTGGCACCGTCATTCAATTAGTTTGTTATGCATGCTGCATAAAAACTTTCATAATTCTGACCATCCTCTACTAAAGATCTACTGGACAGTACTACCATGTTCATAATACTAGGTATGTCGTTAATTCTAATAGTCAGGCCTTCTCCATTATGAAGGTCAATACTACACAGTATTCTAGAAGTTTCATTCCAGCTATGACGAAGTTGTAGAATGATTAATCTAAAAAAGGTAGTTGAACCAGTATAACTTCAAAAGTTTTAACTTCAGCAAATGTATAAACATCTTTATGTTTTCTAACATAAAATTCTTCTATTCCTTATTTTTAAAGGGTTTCATTACTTCTGAGGTTTTGACAGAATCACAAGCTTTCTCATAATCCATAAATTCCATATATAGTGGTTTGCCATACTCTTGATTTTCCCATTACCTGGCTAATAACATTGATTTGGTCAGTTGTTGAATGACCACTTCTAAAGGCTGCCTGCTCTCTTGGTTGATTACAATTTTGCTATTTTTCTATTTAGCCAAATATGATCGTTGTAAATATTTCATATAATACAAAAAGCAAATTTATTGTGAGGTAATTTTTAGGTCTTAAGTTATCCCTTTTTGTATAATGATAAAGTTTTTTCAAGTTGTGGGTATTTAGCATTCTTGCAACCATTTGGTGTAGAGTTCAGCGAGTTTTACTATGAAATCTCCTCCCTCTATTATCAA
>NC_090742.1:87966822-87976822 GCF_036898095.1 Palaemon carinicauda | reverse complement strand
ATACCAATCCAGTCTAATCCTTCTCCACCATCTCCAACTGTTTTATGCATTACAAAGTCCATGGGGAGGTTAAACAACATAGATGACAACACATTCCCTTGTAGTACTCCACTCGTTCACTGGGGAATCATTTGATAGGACTCTACTAATATTAACTTTGCACTCACTATGCTCACGAACAGATTTAATCAAATTTACATATTTAAAAAGAACCCCATAATGACGCAGGACTCCCCATAATTGGCCGGTGCACACTATCAAAGGCTTTTTCATAGTCCAGAAATGTTATCAAAAGTGGATTTCTGTATTTAAATTGACGTAGAGCATGTCTCAAAAGAAAAATTTGGTAAGTAAAACTGCTACCATTTCTAAATCCTGTGTACCAACCGTGTGTCACACAATTGTACATAATTATTTTGTATATATTATGCTTGTATCTGCGCTCTTCCCTCGCACTAAAAAGAACCTGAATGATCATGTCTCCGGTTTTGCTCTGTAACGTTGTCTGTCTCTCGAACATGTTATGTCCTGTTGCCTTCAGGTTTTGTATATAAAGGAGAATGTTCCTTGATAAACAACTCAATTGATTGCATCCTGCCTTTGAGTTCACAACCCTCCCTCGGCCCGTCACATTGGTGACCCCGGAAGTCAACTCGCTCCCATCGCCTTCCACCCCAACCCCCTCGCCCCTTCATCGTTGGTACTATGGCGAACTCTACGGCAGTTGGTGCTGCGGCCGCTCCATTCAAACTTTCATCGTTTGCCAGTGGAGAGGCGTTTGCTTGGTTTCAGCGCGCTGGAGTCCAGTTTCGTATCAGGGGCGTGACTCGCTCAACCACCAAAGCAGATTATATTCTCGCGGGGATACCCGAGGACACCTTCCCAGAAAAATATCCGACTGGCTTTGTGAACAAGGAGACAGCCCAATAGCGTATGACGCCCTCAAAACATACCTTCTGCAGCAGTACTCGCCGTCCCCAGCCGCCCGTATAGCAAAGCTTCTTCAGCTCTTGCAACAACCGTTGGGGGACCAAAGGGCCACGCTTGCCCTCAGGGAAATGACCAGTATCGCTCGCCTTCAACCTGCCGCAGACGGCTCTCCTCGTGAGGTGAACCTACTTCGTGCCCTTTGGATACGCCCTTTACCCGAACCTGTACGCGCTGCCATACCTGATGTCGATAGTTTACCCATAAAGGACTTGATGACCAAAGCCGACGCCCTTATGGACAGCCACTTCAAGACCTCCATCAACGCCTCCACCCCTGACGACGAGGATGCCTATTCAAAGTCAACCAAAGCTGACATGAATGCCGTAGGCCATACACGCCTACCCCGTGACGTGCCGAAGCGGCGACAAAGCCGCCCACCACCCACCAATCGCTCGCGCCCCAACGAACGACTTCTACAGCCACCTACTACCTCCCATCCGTCGCAGTTTTGCTACTACCACTTCAGATTCGGGGCAACCACGAAGAAATGTGCCAAGGATTGTCAGTGGCCAAAAACCGTGTAAGTAGGCCATCGCTTGTGGCGGTGGCCTCCCATGTTTCTAATCTTTTCTTTTTACAGGATGCAGGAACGGGCGTGCGATTTTTGGTAGACACGGGTGCTTGTCGTTCTCTTTTACCGTTCTCTTGGTAGCTGCCAACGGATCTGCGATACCCACCTACGGTTACGAGAACCTCACATTATCGTTCGGAAACGGTAAATTCAATTGGAAATTTCTCGTTGCTGACGTCACAATGCCAATCCTCAGTGCGGATTTCCTCTCTCATTTCCACCTTCTGGTCGATGTCGTCCACCGACGATTGGTCAACGCAGACTCGTACTTGTCGACACCTCTTCAACCCGCCCCCTCTAACCTCGCTCTCCACATCAGCGCACCCACGGAGGCCTACGCCCACCTCCTCACAAGTCGTACCCGGAAGTTTTCCGTCCGGAACTTCGCCAAACGCCCACGATTCCTGCCAAGCACGGTATCTATCACCATATCAAGACGACGGGACCCTCAGTCTTCGCAAAATTCAGACGTCTGGCACCAGAACTATTGGCAGCCGCCAAACAGACGTTCGCTGAAATGGAGGAAATGGGCCTTTGCCAAAAGGCCTCCAGCCCATGGTCGTCACCCTTACACATCGTTCTGAAGAAAGAAGGCTCCCTCCGTCCGTGCGGGGATTAAAGGCGCCTGAACATGCAAACAGAACCGGATCACTACCCCCTCCCAAACATTGCCGACGTGACCTCCTACCTGCACAAAGCGAAGGTTTTCTCTACGCTCGACCTCCTGAAGGGATATTATCAGGTGCCTATGAACCCAGAAGACATCCCCAAGACCGCCATCACCACTCCGTTTGGTACATACACCTTCAATTACTCCTGTTTTGGCCTTCGTAATGCTGGGGCAACGTTTCAACGTCTCATGGATGACATCTTAGGGGACCTCCCTTTCTGTGTATGTTATGTGGACGACATACTTGTGTTCTCCTCCTCAAAAGAGGAACACCTCCGTCACCTGCGCATCGTGCTCGACCGCCTGCAACAAAACGGCCTTGTAGTCCCGTACCACAAGTGTACCTTTGGTGCCAATGAAGTGTCGTTCTTAGGGCACCGTATCACTCCTGAAGGAGTCCATCCCCTCCCTGAGAAGGTAGCAGCCGTTCAGAACTTCCCCGCGCCCTCGACCGTCAAAGCTCTGCAGGAATTCTTGGGCATGATCAACTATTATCACCGTTTTCTGCCAGCCATTACCGCCACTCTTGCTCCCCTCTACGCCTCCCTCAAGGGCAAGCCAAAGGACCTGAAGTGGGGTCCCCTTCAAGAAGCAGCCTTCTGCAATGCAAAGAAGACCCTATCAACTGCTGCGGCTCTCACTTTTCCTATCCCACACGCCCCTCTCCTTCTCTCCACCGATGCCAGCGACGTCGCTATTGGTGCAGAACTCGAGCAGGTGGTCAAAGGCTCGCCCCGCCCATTTGCCTTCTTCAGCAGAAAACTGTCCAAGGCAGAATCGGGTTATTCTACCTTCGATCGAGAATTGCTGGCGGTGCACTTAGCTGTCCGTCACTTTCGCCATTTCTTAGAAGGTACTCCCTTCGTCATTCGCACAGACCACATGCCTCTGGTGCACGACTTCACTCGACAGTCTGACGCCTGGTCCGCCCGTCAACGCCGACATCTCTCCGCCGTGGATGAATACAATTGCACCCTCCAATACGTCCCTGGGAAAATGAATCCCGTTGCCGATGCCCTGTCAAGAAACACATTGGCTGCCGTTCAACTGGGATTGGATTACAACGCCATGGCTGAAGCTCAACGACAGGATCCAGAGAATCAAGCTTGTAGGACATCCTGAACGTCCCTCCGTTGGGAAGACTTTCCCCTCGAAGACTCCAACACCACCCTCCTCTGTGACGTCAGTACTGGTAGACCGCGACCTTGGATTCCTGCTCCCATGCGCCGACAGGTGTTTGATTTCATTCACGGCCTTTCACATCCCTCGTTCCGTTCTACTGCACAGCTGCTGAAGGCAAACTTCATTTGGCACGGCATTTCTAAGGATGATAAGGATTGGGTCCGCGCCTGTACTTCTTGCCAAACTTCCAAAGTACATCGACACACAGATTCAGGAGTGGGCACCTTTCCTCAACCTCAGCGTCGTTTCGCACACATTCACGTCGACGTTGTAGGCCCCCTACCCACATCACAAGGATATCGTTGCCTGTTTATTGTCATCGACCACTCCACTTGTTGGCCTGAAGCTATTCCCATGGAAACTGCAACGTCCACCTCATGTACGTCTGCCTTACTCTCTGGATGGATTTCAAGTTTCGGTATCCCTGAGCATATTACTTCTGACAGGGGAACCACTTTCACCTCTCAATTGTGGACATCATTAGCGAATCTCCTGGGCATCACCCTACATCAGACAACGGCCTACAACCCCGCTGCCAATGGAATGGTTGAACGTTTTCATCGCACCCTCAAAGCAGCTTTGATGTCCCGCTGCAAGGATTGCAACTGGTTTACTCAGCTTCCCTGGGTCCTCCTGGGACTAAGGACCACTCCTAAAGACGCCCTCGACGTCTCGGCAGCTGAAATGGTGTATGGCGACCCGTTGGTCGTCCCTGCCGAATTTTTTCCTTCTACAACCTCCTCCGACGATCTCCAGCGCATACGTCACGTCGTGGGAAAATTTACTCCCTGCCGCCAGACTTACAAGCCCCCAGCGAAGCATCATATACCAACAGACTTGCACTCTGCAACGCACGTCTTCCTGCGCAACGACACTAGCAAGCCACCACTAACGCCCCCTTACACGGGCCCTTTCCTTGTGATCCGACGCAGTCCAAAAGCATTCCTACTAAACATTCGGGGCAAAGAAGACTGGGTCTCCATTGATCGTCTAAAACCTGCTTATCTTCTGCCAGATGACCCGCCTACAGTTCACCTCTCTAGATCAGGGCGCCCTATTTAACATGTACAGTATGTCATTTTTAGGGGGGGAGCCATGTACCAACCGTGTGTCACACAATTGTACATAATTATTTTGTATATATTATGCTTGTATCTGCGCTCTTCCCTCGCACTAAAAAGAACCTGAATGATCATGTCTCCGGTTTTGCTCTGTAACATTGTCTGTCTCTCGAACATGTTATGTCCTGTTGCCTTGAGGTTTTGTGTATAAAGGAGAGTGTTCCTTAATAAACAACTCAGTTGATTGCATCCTGCCTTTGAGTTCACAACCCTCTCTCGGCCCGTCACACCTGCTTGTTCATCTTTCAGCTTTTCATTATTTTTCTCTCTAGTCTCTCTAGAATGAGCATACCATATTATTTTCATGACAAATAACGTAAGTGGTATGCCTCTGTAATTATTTCAATTAGGCACACCTCCTTTTTATTTGCCATTCTCACTAACACTCCTAGTTCCCATTCATCTGCTCTTTGCTTCTTCATGACACACTCTACAAAATAATCGGGTAAGTACTCTTGGAGTCACTTCATTTCCGGCCAATATCAACTCAGCAGTTATTCCATCCTATCCAGGGACTTTCCATCTCTTGAGTCTTTTAAGAATAGCTTCGACTTCAAGCACACACATATACACACACACACACACGCACACACACATACACGTATATATACTGTGTGTGTATATATATATATATATATATATATGTAAATATCACCCACGAAATGCATTTAATACCGAATTCTATCTTGGGAAATACATATCCACTTGGAATTCATTTTATGGTAACAGCTTCTGGCCGGGTGGTGATTCGAACCACCACCTGTACGGCTAGAAACTATGCTTGGCAGGGACCCTACCGAATCAGCTATCAAGAGAGAGCCGTACAGGTGGTGGTTCGAATCACCACCCGGCCAGAAGCTGTTACCATAAAATGAATTCCAAGTGGATATGTATTTCCCAAGATAGAATTCGGTATTAAATGCATTTCGTGGGTGATATTTACATTAATTAAAATCACGTGTGCTTGTGATATATGTTCATATATATATATATATATATATATATATATATATATATATATATATATATATATATATATATATATATATATACACATATATATGTGTGTGCGTGTACTTTGCTAGACGGTATACCTTAGTAATCCAAGTTTGCAAACAATTATGCTCGTATAAGGGGAGGAACAACTTGATGGAGTAATGAGAGCTTTGGGTATGAAGGAAATGCTCTCCTAAATCTCGATGAAATCACTGGCAACAAGGTGTCGGATTGAGTTTAAGGTTATAGATAAACTGTTTCTTCCGCTTTTACTCCTGATGCATGGCAGTTGATCTTATTAGAATTAGTATGGACCGGCACTGCACATCACCAGGAGCTGTCTATCCTTTGAAGTATATAGCCAATAAATCCTCTATGGATTTAGTCAGTCATGGAAAGAGAAGATGAAAGAATGGCCCCCAGTCCCAGGCGTAGCGGGGTTCTAAGAATCTCCCGGTTTATAAATACTAAAGAAAAATAGCAAATAGGTAATTGGAATTTTAGAACCATGAATCAGATTGGGAACTTACCGTAAGTGGAGAGTGAGTTTATGAAATATAGTTTGGATATCTTGGCCCTGAGTGAGATACATTGTAACGGGATTGGTAAGGAAACTTTAGACTAAGTCAATATATATATATATATATATATATATATATATATATATATATATATATATATATATATATATATATATATATATATATATATATATATATATATGCATATATATATATGCATATATTTACATATATATATATATATATATATATATATATATATATATATATATGCATATATATATATATATATATATATATATATATATATATATATATATATATATATATATATATATATATATATTCAAGAAGGTCAGATGTAATTGGAAGAGAAGGGGTAGGACTGATGATGACACCAAAAGCAGAAACGGTATTAACCGAGTGGAGAGCTGTAAGTAGTAGATTGTTACTAGCAAAGTTCAAATCAAAACAGTGTAGCATGAGTCTTATAGTTTGTTATTCCCCTACAAATGATTCCCCTGAAGAGAGGAAAGATGAATACTATGGAGAACTGCAGAGTGTATTAAATGAGATCCCGGAGAGAGATACGAAATTGTTATTGGTGACTACAATGCTAAAGTTGGAAGGAATAATCAAGGGGTGGAGAATTTGATAGGTGTTGAGGGTCTTGGCTAAGTTCCAAATGAAAATGGCGCATATTTCATAAGTTTCTGTTCTGCAAACAATCTTACCATTAGGGGTACTATTTTTCAACACAAGATCATCCACAAATATACATGGACTTCACCGTGTGGCAATTACTAAGCTCCTCATTGCCACACAGAAATTAAAACTGAAACCACTCAACTGGAAGGTAGATAGACTATATAGGTTTGATACAACTAACCTTTTAGAAGAAGAGCACAGAGAAACATTTGCAATTGAATGTAGGAATCGATCTGCAGTCTTAGAGACTTTAAGAGACGAAGAGCAGACAATTAATGAAGAATTGTGTAATATTATGAACATATATCATTTCGTTGGTAGTGAAGTCTTGGGACACGAAGTTACAAAGAGAAAGCCATGGATAACAACTGATACTTGGGATACTATAAAAATGAGACAAAAACAGAAATTTATTGTTGAAAGTTTTCGAGAAAGTAATGAAAATAACAAGGTAGAACATGGTAGTGAGGTCAAAGGAAAAGCTAGGGATGACTGGAGAGAATATTTGGACTGTAAAGTAGATGAACCTGACAAAGCTATGAATTCAGGAAGTGTCTATGGTGTAAAAATTGTCCACAGAATTATTGATAAAATCCCTATGGGGGCAAAAAAGAAGCATATACCCATCAAAAAGAGAGATGGATCAGTTATAACAACAGAAGATGAAGAAAGACAATATTGGATGGAACACTTTACAGACATTATGAATAGGAGATATGAAGGGAATAATTTGATTGATATACCTGAAGCTGATGGAGACCTTGATGTGCCTATGAATGAAGTTGAAGCTATCTTCAAAACTCTAAAGAGATGGAAAGCTCCTGTATACGATGGAAAAACTCCTGAGATGATACTGGACGAAAAAGAAGTGACTCCCAGAGTACTTACAATATTATTCTTTAGAATTTGGCATGGAGAGGCAAAATCTGATGCAGGGGAGCTAGGAGTTTTGATGAAAATTGCAAAAAAGGAGACCTGACTGATTGCAATAATTACAGAAGCATTACACTTACGTCAGTTGTTATGAAAATAAAATGTGGCACGAAGAGGCAAATCCTGATGAATAGGAGTTATGATTGTTGGTGAAAATGGCAACTGAAGGGGGCAAGCCAGCCTCAACTTGGTGCCTGTCCCAAGCCCGGGTAAATGGGGAGGGTTGGTGGCAGGAAAGGCATCCGGCCATGAAAAATTAGCCAAAACCAATGTGAACAGTGGAGATTGTGAACATCGAGCCCACATAAAAATGGGAAAAGATGCAGACAAAGAAAAAGAAGAAGATTCTAAAGAGACTAGAGAGAACGATTGATGAAAAGCTGAGAGATGAACAAGCATGATTTAGAAAATATAGAAGTTGCACTCACCAAATTTTCATTTTGAGACATGTTGTACAGCAATACATAGAATATAGAAATCCCCTTTTGATAACATTTGTGAACTATGAAAAAGCCTTCGATAGTGAACACCGGGCAATTTTATGGAGAGTCCTGCGTTATTGTGGAATTCCTTTTAGATATGTAAATTTTATTAAATCTGTTCATGAGCATAGCAAGAGTAAAGTTAATGTTAATGGAGTCTTATCAGGTAAATTTCTAGTGAACAGTGGATTACTCTAAGGGAATGTGTTGTCACCTATGTTGTTTATCTTCCTCATGGATTTTGTAATGCATAGAACAGTTGGAGATGGTGAAGAAGGAATGGACTGGATATTAGCAGACCTACAGTATACTAATGATGCTGTCCTTGTTAGTAGAACACCACAGGATTTGCAATTCTTGCTTAATACATAAAATATCACACGAAGTTGGGATGAAGATAAATAGAAGAAAGACAAAGATGGTAACGGAGTATGCAATAGAAGATGAAATATCAGTGGAAGGAGAAAGGATTAATGAGGTAGAATCATTGCAGTATTTAGGAACTGTGATCTCCAATACAGGGTCTTTAGGATTAAAGTTTAGTGAAAGATTGATAAAAAGCAAATCAGACAATGTCTAGGTTAAGTAAAATTTGGGAATAAAATCGCCTGAAATTACCTATAAAAAATCAGACTATATATCAGTTTAGTGACATCAGTGCTACTCTATGGACATGAGTCATGGTATGACAATGAAACAATCTCCAATAGATTTAGTATATTCGAGAACAAAGCCTTCAGTAGGAAATTGGGAGTTAAATGGCAGGACAGGATTAGAAATGTGAATGAGATTATGATGATGAGTAGATGGAGATGGTTTGGGCATGCTCTTCGCACTCCCCAAGAGAGACTAGTTCACCAAACGTTCAGCTGGGCTACACAAGGCACTAGAAGAGTGGGAAGACCCAGACATACATTGCTGAGGAGTATGAAGCGCGAAGTAGGAGATGATGAATGGAGAAATATTGAATTAAAAGCTCAAGATGGAGACGACTGCCAAATCTATCCGAGGCCCTTTACGTCAACTGGCGTATAAGGAGATGATGATGATGATGATGATGATGATGATATATATATATATATATATATATATATATATATATATATATATATATATATATATATATATATATATATATATATATATATATATATATATATATATATATATACATGAATCAATGATTAGACTTCAAAGTCCCCTTCTCTGGTCACTGAAATTATGTGAAAAGGTCTCTCTCTCTCTCTCTCTCTCTCTCTCTCTCTCTCTCTCTCTCTCTCTCTCTCTCTCTCTCTCTCTCTCCAAAAGAAGATGCATATGCTTCAAGAAAGGATTCAAGTAATAAATTTGATTCATGTTTATCTCTTTACATTATTCATATACTAGACGAGGAATTAACGTTAAAGTAACCGACTATTCTTGTTTCTCCTAGGTATGAAAATCATTCTCATATTACTATTCATGTCTATCACATACCCTTGCTTAAAATTTAATCCTTTCTTTAGTATAATTTTTTTTAAATTGAGGCAGGGTTAATTATGTTGTTTCTTACCAAAACTGTTTATTATACCCAAAACTGAACTATATCAGACTCAATAAGATCCTATATTGGAACAAAAACTTTACGCGTATGGTTTATGCGATTTTCCCGTCGGCCCACTAATGAATCAAAAAAATTGTTTTGAAAAAAAAAACACCGTCCAATTTTGCATTTTACAAAGAATTAAAGCCTACCAACAAAGTGCAAACATTCTTTATCTTCACATTTTATCATTTTCACATTTTCAATCAAAGGATTATGGTATATTGAAGTGCCAAAATATTTT
>NC_090742.1:87956822-87961822 GCF_036898095.1 Palaemon carinicauda | reverse complement strand
ACACTTCGTTTGCGCCAAAGGTACACTTGTCGTACCGGACTAGAAGGCCGTTTTGTTGCAGGCGGTCGAGCACGATGCGCAGGTGACGGAGGTGTTCCTCTTTTGTGGAGGAGAACACAAGTATGTCATCCACATAACATACACAGAAGGGGAGGTCCCCTCAGATGCCATCCATGAGACGTTGAAACATGGCCCCAGCATTACAAAGGCCAAAACTGGAGTAATTGAAGGTGTTTGTACCAAACAGAGTGGTGATGGCGGTCTTGGGGATGTCTTCTGGGTTCAAAGGCACCTGATAATACCCCTTCAGGAGATCAAGCGTAGAGGAAACCTTCGCTCTGTGCAGGTAGGAGGTCCCGTCGTCTTGATATGGTGATAAATACTGTGCTTGGCAGGAGCCGTGGGCGTTTGCCAAAGTTCTGGACGGAAAACATTTTGGTACGAAGTGAGGAGGTGGGCGTAGGCATCCGTGGGTGCGCTGATGTGGAGAGCGAGGTTGGAAGGTGCGGGTTGAAGAGGTGTCGACAAATACGAGTCTGCATTGGCCAATCGTCAGTGGGCGACATCAACCAGAAGGTGGAAATGAGAGAGGAAATCCGCACCGAGGATTTGCATTATGATGTCAGCAAAGAGAAACTTCCAATTAAATTTACCGTTTCCGAACGATAATGTGAGGTTCTCGTAACCGTAGGTGGGTATCGCAGATCCGTTGGCAGCTACCAAGCGGACGTCGGCAGACGTAGACAGACTACGTCTTGTCCTGAAGAGTTCCCTTGGCAAAAGAGAACGACAAGCACTCATGTCTACCAAAAATCTCACGCCCGTTCCTGCATCATGTAAAAAGAAAAGATTAGAAACACAGGAGGCCACCACCACGAGCGATACCCTAATTACACGTTTTTTGGACACTGACAATCCTTGGCACATTTCCTTGGTAGTAGCAAAACTGCAGCGGATGGGAGGTAATAAGTGGCAGTAGAAGTCGTTGATTTGGGCGCGAGCAAGTGGTAAGTGGTGGGTGGCTTTGTCGCCGCTTCGGCACGTCACACGGTAGGCGTGTATGTCCTACGGCATTCACGTCAGCTTCGGTTGACGTTGAATAGGCGTCCTCTTCATCAGGGGTGGAGGCGTTGATGGAGGTCTTGAAGTGGCTGTCCATAAGGACGTCAGCTTTGGTCATCAAGTCCTTTATGGGTAAACTATCGACATCGGGTATGGCAGCTCGTATAGGTCCGGTAAACGGCGTATCCAAAGGGCACGAAGTAGGTTTACCTCACCAGGAGAGCCATCTGCGGCAGGTTGCAGGCGAGCGATACTGGTCATTTCCCTGAGGGCGACCGAAGCCCTTTGGTCCCCCAACGGTTGTTGCAAGAGCTGAAAAAGCTTTGCTATACGGGTGGCTGGTGATGGCGAGTACTGCTGCAGAAGGTATGTTTTCAGCGAATCACGCCCTTGATGCAAAACTGGACTTCTGCGCTCTGAAACCAAACAAACGCCTCTCCGCTGGCGAATGACGAAAGTTTCAATGGGGGAGCTGCAGCATTAACTTCCGTAGAGTCCGCCATAGTACCAACGACGGAGGGGCGAGGGGGGGGGGTGGAAGGTGGGAGGAGCAAGTCGATTTCCGGGGTCACCAATGTGACGGGCCGAGAGAAGGTTGTGACTCAAAGACAGGATGAAAGTAACTGAGTGAGTTTATTATAGAACACTCTCCTTTATATACAAAAGCTCAATGCAAAAGGAAATTTCATGTTCAAAACCGACACCGTTACCGGTGAGAAAAACAGGCATGTTTATTCAGGTTCTTTATAGTGCGAGGGAAGAGCGAAGATACAAGCATAATATATACACAAAATGAAATATGTACGATCGTGTGACACACTGTTGGTACACTATGCTAGTCTATACCTGCAAGTTTTCTTAGCTCTTGTATCTGTGTTGCTCTTTTCCTATCTTTCAATGTTATTCCCATAATTTTTTTTCCATTGATTTTCTAGTTGTAACTACATTATGTTCTAAGGTATTAGTAATGTTTCAATTTTCTGATTCCCAAGAGGATATTAGTAGGACCATCTTATCAAATACTTATTATTTTAGAGAAAGTGGGATTTTACATTTCATAATCTCATTTTATTTACCAAAAGCCTCTTTGCCATGCTTAACCATCTTTTAATTTCGGTCTCATATCCTGAGGAAATACTTCCTGTCTGTCCTATGACCGTATATCCATTAACAACATCTAGACGTTTGTCCATAACACATATTTGTTGTCTCTACATATATATTGACCATTATCTTAGATTTACTCTTGGATTTTTAATCCTACGTTTCTGTTTTCTTTATTCAAATCTTCAATCACATGTGGCAATTCCTTCATAATTCAGCAAATATAACTATGTCATCTGTAAATCTCAATTTTTTGAGATATTCCCAAATAATATCAATTACTACATTTTTCCTATCTAAATTCTTAAAAGCTTCTTCTAAGCATGCTGTGAATAATTAAGGAGATATCGCATATTACTGTCTAACTCCTTTCTCAACTGGAATTTTCTCACTATCTTTATATAGTTCTAGTATAGTTCCCATATAGACATCTTCAAGAGTTCTAACATGAATTTAATCTATTCCTTGTGTTTGCAATGCATTCATTACTGCTGAAATCTCATAATCTATAAATGCCATATATTAGTTGGTTAATTACATGGATATAGTCAGTCGTTGAATACTACTTCTAAGTTTTTGCTTGTTCTGTAGAATAATAGAGGTCTAGCTGTCTTTCTATTCGGTCTATTATTACTTTGTTAATATTTCATATATTATTGAAATCAAACTTATAGGGCAGTAATTTTTCAGGTCTTTTGTGTCTCCCTATTTTGGGTATCACCATTATCAGTAAAGCTGTACTAATCAGGGATATCAATACTAGGTTGGTTTACTGTAAGCGATCAGGTAAAATTCTCTCCCTATTACCATTCCATACAGGCAAGATGGTAATGGAAACTGACCAAACCTGACATGAAAGAAAACATGTCTGAGGCTTTTTCTGCAGTGAACTAGAAACGGCTGTATTTATTGTTTTTGTTATATATATATATATATATATATATATATATATATATATATATATATATATATATATATATATATATATATATATATATATATATATTGTAATATTATTGCTTTATTTTTCTAAATTATTTAAGTTTTTAAAGATGTATAAGGTTTAATATATTGTAGACTTATTGTTTATTTTTTTTTGATAGTTTGTCTTTTCACTGGTGGTTATGTTAGTGTTTATAATGGACTAACGGCTGTTTTATATTTTCAAGTGGTGTGGATTACGTGGCTGCGCTCCTGCGTGAACGGAGTTTTGGAGGGGCTTTTTTTGAGGATGGTTCCTTAGTGTGTTTCTGAGCCTCCAACCTTGTAGGGCACGACATTTGTGATTGGATCTATATTATTCCACGCCTTTGCAGAGCCACATTTTGAAGCTATTGAGCTTGTGTTGGATATCCTTTCTCTGCAGCAAGACGTCTCATCTTAACATTTTGTTACTGCCCTTGGTTCAGTAAAAGCCAAGGGGACCTCTCTGTCCCAAGGTAATAATATTTATGCCTATTTAAGTATCGCGATCACGACTTGTCAGCTGACGTCCTTACTGGAGCTTGTGAAAGCCTTTCAATCAAACCAGCCATCGTCCACTAGATAGGGATATTTAGTTTGTATTTGTTAGGTTGTTCTCACTTTTCGTTGGCCTTCTCCTTTCTGGACCCTCTCTCCATTTAGTATGCATGTGTTGCTGACCTTTCCGTAATTGTATAATTGTTTTCTTTTACAGGGAGTTAAGATTGAGTGTGTATCATTTATTAATGTATTATTGTGGTTCAGGTGTTATTTCTGTCTAAATATTATGTATTAAAATTAAGGAGATTTTTGTGGTATTTTCTTTGTCCCCTTGAGTTGACTTTGCACTCGTATTAATGTTTGGATACTATTCCACCTTTAGTGGACTTAGTACGTTATGGTGGTGAATACTGTTTTATAAGTGTAGTGTTTTGTGTGGTGGTCAAAGCCAGCCATCACAAGTGGCGACCGTGACAGGATTCGAACCTGCAATTTTCAGGCTAATAATTACGCTTCATCGATTTTGTTTGTTTGTTTGCGCAGGGGAGTCTTGTGGTGGTCTTCTCTGTGTCGTTCGGTGTGTGTGTATGTATTGGACACTATGGTGATAAGTGTGATATATAACACTGAAATAGACAGTGGTTTTTGTGATCAACATTTATTGATAGTGAGTGAGGTGTATCCCTGAAAAGGAACAGTGTATTGTGTGTGGAAAAGGTTATAGCTTTTGGACTATATATACAGAATCCGGTTGTTAGTGCAATGACTCTTAATTAAGTTTATTAACGACATGAGTGATGTGAAATTTTTAGGTTGGGTACCTATTTATCAGATGGTGATGTTTTGGTTTTCTGGTTTTGGAAAGTTTACTTGTGATTAATTTAGGTTTAAGATTTTTTTTAGTATCGGTTATATATTGCTATCCTTGTGAGCTGCAAACCTTGGTACTTGCCCCCCTCTTTCCTTTTGTTTGTCATGTTTTTGCAATTTGTTTAATAATTATTTTTGAGTGTTGGTTTAATATTTAATATTTTTGAGTGTTGGTTTAATATTTCATAATGTGATAACCTGTATGTTGTAATTTAAATCACTTTAGAAAAAAAAAAAATTGGAAATTTTTTTTTTTTTTTGGTTGGGTGAGGAGGTGTAATATTATTGCTTTATTTTTCTAAATTATTTAAGTTTTTAAAGATGTATAAGGTTTAATATATTGTAGACTTATTGTTTATTTTTTTTTGATAGTTTGTCTTTTCACTGGTGGTTATGTTAGTGTTTATAATGGACTAACGGCTGTTTTATATTTTCAAGTGGTGTGGATTACGTGGCTGCGCTCCTGCGTGAACGGAGTTTTGGAGGGGCTTTTTTTGAGG
>NC_090742.1:87946822-87951822 GCF_036898095.1 Palaemon carinicauda | reverse complement strand
AGGGTGCTGCAAAGGAGAAAGATTACGCAGACCAACGCCTGCCATCATGAAACAAGGCAATTGTCGGAAGCAGAAACCACGGCTGACATACTGAAACAAGGCGGGCGATTCGGGTCTGTCATGGTCAAACAAGGCGGCTGTCAAGAAACGAGAGAATTCCTTGTCAACTGTTTTTTTTTTCTTTCTTTCTTTTTTTTTTACAGACGTTCATTTCGTTACTCTTCGGCTCCTTAGTTTCGTGTCTGTGCTTTAAATAATCGCACGTCCGTCTAATATCGACCTAGGTTAATGAAGCCTTCGTGCTACCGTTCCAATACTGGCTTCAGGTAACGAAACTTTTCCCTCCTTTTGTCTTGTCAAATATGATACAAGTAAGATATAATACTTCTTCATCCTTGGTCCAATATCTTTTCGCTCAATTCTTGCTTATCTCATGGAAATAATATAACAAAGGACGCTTAACTTTAAAGGATTCAGTGTTATAACACATATGTAGGCTACCATATTCAATGTGCCAGTTTTCCTGCTCTTTGTATGAACAGTAGTCTAACGTTCGGAATTCTTAATTTGAAAAATTTAGAGTATTCGGTACTTCCGTATGATTTTTAGTGATTTCTTATTGTTCCTTTACTCTGTCTTTCTCGTTTATCTATCCTCTTTTATTTAGGCACTATGTAATCCGTCATTCACTAAATAGTAAATGAAATAGGAAGAAATTTTTCCTAAGGAAATAAGAAAAATAATTATGTTTAAATTAACAGATGATTTAATGAAATGTATAATTTATTTTCCATTATTCATTTTCCTTTATTTAGCAGAACATTTATCAACTGGAACGCTAATAACTGCATATCGACACCTGCAAAATAAAAGTAAAAAAGGTTCATTACAACGAGCTCCCAGAACAAATAATCATGGCAGATAATTCCCTGCATGGCCTGATCCATTATAACAAGAGAGTAATATGAAAGTGTTGAAGAATAATATCAAATCTATAAACTTGATTCTCACTCTACAGATAGGACTTATAAAATAAGGGAGCCCTTCAACATATCCCATCCTCGTCCTAAAGTCACTGATGTAATCGGACGGCTTTCCGATATATTGTTTACATCCCTGTCCCCGCAGTATTGCCATAAAGAACTGCTCCTACTTCTCAGCTTCAGCAATATTGCCTTAAAAGGCATCTCAAACTTTTCTTCCTTTCATGTTTAAATTCTTTCTCTTTTTATTTATTTCTATTTTCGTCTTTTCTAGATTCAATCTAAGACGGGAATAAAAAAAAAAGATTAGCTTGTTTTTTCAATAATCATACGATTATTATAAAAAAAAAGAAAAAAAATAAATAAAAAACAGCACGGTCGGACGTCATTGTTCAAGCCAAGGAAGATAAGAATAGACTACTGAAAAAAATAAAAGCTACACGATGATTTGATGAAACCAAATCAACGATGTTTTCTGACATTACAGCTGTGCTACTTTTGACTCTTGGTTTGTATATATCAAATATGAATGGAAAAATCTATATCATTTTGAAGTTCTCAGCACAAAAACTTATATTCAAGACATCAGAGAGCTAAGTTTATTCACAGTTATTCAAGCGAATAACAGTTACGTGAAAGAAATCCTAAAAAGAATCATACCAAGAATATTTAATGGTCTCCTTTAAGAGAATAAAGGAATATAACGGAACCCCTTTAGCGCCACATTGATCCTTCATCTTGCATTCGGACTTTCCAATCATTAGAGTAGCTCTTTCTTAACAACCAGCTATAAAGCTCATCTCTCTCTCTCTCTCTCTCTCTCTCTCTCTCTCTCTCTCTCTCTCTCATTTGTGTAGTATAAGAACCTTTAACTCTGCAGCTTGCTTACCTAGAATGATATGAATAATTAGTTCTGTATTCACATCCTATCTTCTTCGCCGACTCTGGTTGGAGTAATAGTTCGTTGCATTAAAACAATACAATTTATTTGTAGTTATATCGTAGACTCATGTTAAGGTACACTTCACTAAGTTCTTGCCATTTCAGAGTTTTTGTGTTGGACTGACGTAATTTGCCGTCAGATATAATGAATGATACGAAAATAACAAATGAGCATCACTATTAAAGATTCTAATATCATATGCAATACAAAAAAAAAATAAGAATGATTCTATCTTTGAGGTAATTTATACAGGATTCAATACTTCATAGGATACGCTATAACACTGTTAATTGAAGACGAAACCGGTTCTATGAGTGATATCTGATGCAATATTACTTTCAATACATGTAACGCATATTGTATTACATTACAAATCATACATAATACATAACAGTTTCTCTCCCCACTTTTCAATTATGTTTATTAAATCAACGATCCTCAGCAATGGCGTATTATACTATGTCCAGTCACACAAAGATGCACGAATATATATATAATACAATGCATCATATCAAACCATTGTGCTTTAGTTTTGGGTAGTTCCGAAGCCTCTGTACCATGGTCTTCCACTGTCTTGGGCACACTATTCTATCTAGTTTCTCTCCCTCTTGCTTCATTATGTTTTTGTATTTGATATAAGAAATGTCTATTTTGATGTTGTTACTGTTCTTGAAATATTTTCTTTTCCTTTTTTCCTTATTACCTTTCCTCACTGGCCTATTTTCCCTGTTGGGCACCTGGGCTTATAGCATCCTTCTTTTCCAACAACGGTTGTAGCTTAGCAAATAATAATAATAATAACAATAATAATAATAATAATAATAATAATAATAATAATAATAATAATAATAATAATAATAATAATAATAGTTCCTCATGGAAAATATCTAAGCATTAATTTTCAAAATGTTTATTTCAAAATTTTCATTCAAGTTTAAGCTGGATAGTGCAAGCGATGGCAGGTGAACTCTCTTATATTCTCAGGTAAGTTTGTTGAAATATAAAAAGTGTTTCTACGCCAAAGCAAAACGAAAATGTCCAAGCCTTACCAGATGACCTTTCATAGAATATTCCAGCAATTGCCCAGAGAAAAGGAAATAAGATTATTTAAAAAAAAAGAAAAAAAAACTTGAAATTAAAACCACTTCAAAATGTATATGTGAACATCTGAAATGTAACAGATACGGATTCCAGATCTTACACGTAAACTTACACAAATCACTTTCAAGTGCGTGTACGTAAGCAAACTTACACAAACCTTTTCATGTGCGTGTACCTAAGCAAACTTACACAAATCTTATCATGTGCGTGTACGTAAGCAAACTTACACAAACCTTTTCATGTGCGTGTACGTAAGTTCTCGGAAAATGAGCCTGAATCTATCCTCGAAAGACGCCATTAGCAGCGTCTTAGAGCGACCAAGAAAAACTCCTCTTTTTCAACTTGGAGGGAATTGAAACGCAAGTTCCACTCGTAATGAAGATGACCCGAGTAAGTTAAGCCTTCTTTTGGACTTTGTTTGATGTCCTCGCTCGCATTGCAGATGTAAAAATACATCCTGCCGAGGTGGGCCGAATTTTTGCCAATAAATGTTTGTTTCAAAAGAGACGCATATTTACTTCTTAAAACAATATTCTTAAAAGAGTAATAAAGCCATATCGTTATTAGTGAAACTTATTTGATTGATTTATTTATATATTGATTGATTTTATGTCATATAACTGGCATCACAGACTAGATTAGACCAAAACTTGAAAATAAGTAAGCCTTTTTTGTCATATAACAGCATTTCTTTCTTATGATAATAACCATAGTTTATTACACTATTCTCTGAATTATTCCGATTGGAAGAAAAAATGAACTGATTGAGGCTATAATTTCGCAAAGCGTTTGCTTATAAATAATGTGATGTGATGTTAATGAACAATAGAATAAAAGTAAGATTGCTGAACTTGGATATTCAACCATTCAGGCAATTTATATTACTACCTGTGGCACAAATAACTATGGGTAGCTTATTTCAAATACCTCCCTTCTCGTATTTGTTAGTTACCAATAAAACATTAATCATATCCTGGAACAATACTTTGAAGATAACAATCATTTCTTTGGGAAAACATTGTTGTATCATTTTATCAAAGGTTAATTATTGCCACAACTACATTTACTCAATACGAGTTACTTGAAAATAAAGATTCTTGTGCTGCAATAACTCGGATTGATTGATGTAATGCTAGAAAAATCTAATTAAGATTCAAAGTCAGTATCTGTACCAAAAGGATTCGCTTGAAAAAAGAGAACTCCAGTTACCAATTACTGTTCTGTCAATTTCAGATGAGATGAAATGAAAGAGAAGATATAACTTTACTTGCCTCAACATTAATGAAATAGTTATACCGTATTGTTTACATGATGTATATACATACACACAAATATATGTATATAATAATAATAATAATAAATAAATAAATATATATATATATATATATATATATATATATATATATATATATATATACATATATATATATATATATATATATATATATATATATATATATATATATATATATATATATATATATATAGAACTTGGTGTATACTTTCTCAATGAAACTAGGAAGTTACAAACAAGAAGGTTTTAAGGGTTTTTAAGAACAGGGCCACCAGTTGTAATATTTGTTGACAGTCTAAATCAGTGGCTCCCAAAATTTATTCCGGTCAGTTCCCTTCTATGTATCCAGTTTAACTACCCAGATTTCCCCACTTTAAATGTGCAAATAGACTGATAAACCTATAGCTACATCTACGAACATATTCTTTCTCTCTCTCTCTCTCTCTCTCTCTCTCTCTCTCTCTCTCTCTCTCTCTCTCTCTCTCTCTCTCAGACATGAGAAAAGCCATCTGAGAGTTTTGTTATTGTCAGTAGTCAGTGTACTTATTTCGCCCCAAGTATCTTCAAATGTCCCCTTAGGGTGAAAATTTCCACCAGTTTAGGAAATGCTGATTTAAATAGAATCGGGCAGTCTCCATGTGCTTAGAAGACTTGAAAGACTTACAGTTTATTTGAAATG
>NC_090742.1:87921822-87941822 GCF_036898095.1 Palaemon carinicauda | reverse complement strand
CACACAAGAAACTAACTCTATTAAAATTTGTACTTCCTTCATACTGATGTAGTACATTTGAGATAATAAAGTATGTACAAGAACTTACAAAAACTATATGCTCGTAACATTAGGGACAAATCAATGAAGATGATTCTTAGCATTTCAGAGTAAATGTGAGTGAACTTTTTAATGAAAATATTCTCAAGCAACGTTAAAATAAATAGAATATCTAAGCACTATTTGAACTTTAATCAAAGACTCACTAAACTTCGCAAGTTGAAATAAACATCTAAGAAAAGCGTACCATTATCAAGTCACTAATAAAAAAGAAAATAAGACTATTATTTTTACATTTTATATTTAAAATAATACCAATTTGTCGAGTAATGTTGTAGACCAGCAATTCATACTAAGATAGCTTCAGGAACTCTATACCACATCCCAAAAAGGCAATGGTACAATGAAAGGCAGATGCTTAATCTTATTACGAATGTCATGGTGAAAATATAGCACTCTTAGATCTTCTGTAAATGGACCATATATCAATTATGTTACCTTCTGGGCCACCTTTATACCAAGGTGAAGCACACATGTCTCGAGTTACTGTCTGTATATGTGCTAGGGCTTCTTGAAAGTGACTATTTCAAATGAAGCATTTGTGTAGATACTCTCTCGACATTTTCAAAAAATGTTTGAACACTGAAACAATTAAAGTATACTGTTCCTTTTATCTTGTCACACAATCTACGAATTAAAAATCCCGTGAGATGTTCGAATTCGGAGGAAAATAGTCGAGAGAAACCCGGTTATTATAACTTGCTCAATTATCTCTAATGAGAGCGAACTCGAACTCGTATACCGTTTTAAAGGCAGGAATAAAGAATGGGGGATTAGAGAAGAGGTTGATAATGTTTTCTACAGAGAAAATGGAGTAAGGAAAAACACACGTTTCAATTCTTTCCTTTTTATTGACTACGACACTTACTTTTACCTGAGAGAACTTGCCTATAACGTGAAAGGTCTCTTTTACCAGATAAGGTGAAGAGACAGACCAATCAATACGCAGATACACGATAGTATATTTGTTCATTTGTGCCACAGACTAACAATGTAGAGAAACATAATAAGAGTCGATCGATATCCGAAAGATATCTGTGAAAAAAAAAATTATGTAGTGAATTTGCATCTCGATCAGGCATCGTGCAGAAGGCTGATAGGTTCATACATAAATAAATATTCAGAGAGAGTGACAGATAGACGAAGTTTTTGTGAATATGAATCAAAGATTGATGAGATAGAGAAACTCAATTTAGAGATAGTTAGATATCCAAAGATGTATGTTTCGAGCTGATGATCTCCCCTAGATAATAAAAAAAAAAAAAAGTGTCTGGCTATGAGAGGGTGTGCGTGTTCGTTTACGTGTGTGTACATATCTATCTGAATATTTGGCTGTCGTTTTTGGCGGGTCACGTACACTAGTATATAATGGAGAGAGAGAGAGAGAGAGAGAGAGAGAGAGAGAGAGAGAGAGAGAGAGAGAGAGATGACGTATCTCCTCTTCAATCAGAAATGTATAGCGTTCTTCCAACACTTACTGATAAACATGAATAAAGAACATCACAGCCAATACAGCGTCGATGTCCTAAACATCATCATTAGCAGCCTTCATTCTTCTCCCCTTCGGAGCCAGCAGGATGAAAAGGCAACGTCGTGATGCCTCTCCTTTTCACAACGACGGAGTTTCACGCTTCAACGCATATCGCCTCCTCCACTGGGGCTCTCCACTCCTCCCAGAATCTCAACACAATGGACATCGGCTCTAAGCCATGATAGGAGGCCAGAACAACCGTCTACTTTTGCTTTGTTTCCATGCAGGCTTCTTTCTTGTCGAAAGTCTATCCTTCTTTATTCTTCTATCGTAACAAAAAAAAAAAAAAGCTTAAGAACTATGTTTTTCTTCCTGTGATGCTATCAAAGAAATTTATTGGAAAGTGAAGATGTTGGATATGTCTGAGATCAAGGGAGGGAATGTTATATGAAAGGCGATATACAGATGTGTGTTTATATATATATATATATATATATATATATATATATATATATATATATATATATATATATATATATATATATATATATGTATATAAATATATATATATATATATATATATATATATATATATATATATGTATATATATATATATATATATATATATATATATATATATATATGTATATATATATATATGCGTGTGTGTATACGTATATATGCAGTCTACCATCTGTATACGTTATATATATATATATATATATATATATATATATATATATATATATATATATATATATATATATGCGTGTGTGTGTATACGTATATATGCAGTTATCTGTATACGTTATTAATATATATATATATATATATATATATATATATATATATATATATATATATATATATATATATATATATATATTATACATGTGTTTGTTTTTTGAGTATATATGCGTGTGTATTATTAAATATGCGTACACATGTGAACACTCAACTAAAGACCATACTCTTTATTCGATATAGATTTATCTACCTGCACTTGAGTTGTTTTCTACGTAATTATATTTACCCTCGAGTCCACAGGCCAATCAAATTAAAACCTCCCTTGGGGTCAGGTGGCATCGGTTCAACTAGCTAACAGAATGATACTTTTTATTGGATAGCACAGAAGTAAATTACCAGAAAAACAGCCAGCCCAATAAATTAATTTCTTTGAGATGAAAAATGTTTAGCCGGTGTATCGATGAAATATAAGACCAAATATAAGATTGGTGGAGTTTAGAAGTTTGTATCGATTGATGCGATATTATATCAGCCTCCTATAACAGAAATTTTGACTTGGTTATCTAAATTCAAGCACATTTTATCTCAGAAGGAACCACACCATGACTTATGACTGTAATTATACTGACATTGTTAAAGGGTCGACGGTTAAAGCATAAAATACTGCATGATTATAATAAAAAAAAACCTACTTCCTTCATTCTAGAAATCAAGAAATGATAAATTATATATTTATATCACATGATATTGATTATCTACTAATCCTCCTTCTCTCTCTCTCTCTCTCTCTCTCTCTCTCTCTCTCTCTCTCTCTCTCTCTCTCTCTCTCTCTCACCTCAGTCATTGGCGTAGGGAGGTTGAGGACAGACTGCCACGCTAGGAACTTTTGGTTGAATTTTTTAGGATATGCTGGAACAGATTTGCCCTTTCCGTCATAATTTAAAATTTTTTTTTTTTTTTTTTTTTTTTGAGGCACAACCACAGTGTAAAGTGGTCATAATAAACGATTTCTTATAACAATAAATTAACCATTCTTATTAGTTATGTTGAGGTTTTGAGTTGACTCCCGAAGTTCTTGTATTTCCAACTTTCTTGCCTGGGGAAACAGCTGCTGAGGAATCAATAATTAATCTTAAAACTAAGATAAAAAACAAAGTATATCTGGTTATTTATGATAGGCTGCTTGTTGAATTTCTGGACGAGTTTTCTGATTTTGAAAATTGAGTTAAGAAATTTTCTTGCTTGCTCACAATCGTCTGGGTGAAACATTTCATTTTAGACAAATGGTCAAACTTCATAATAGGATGTAGACATAGATAGAGTAGTTGCCGAATAGAGTCGGTTTTCTTTATTTATCAATAAGACATCAAGAAACTAATAATAGTTAATAAATAATGCCACTGTTCTGAAAGTTTTGCATTTACCAAAAACAAAAAGAAGTATTTAGTTACAATAGCAAAAAATTAGCATCAATCTGTTGCAATACGGGATTGTAATTTTTTTTGTACAAAAGATCTGTAATATTTCAAGTTGTATTGTTCTAACACTCAGTTTAATCATTTTAAATAGTTTGAAGCGAATGCTGTCCTTTGAAATAATACATATATATATATATATATACATATATATATATATATATATATATATATATATATATATATATATATATATATATATATATATATATATATTTATATATATATACATATATATATATATATATATATATATATATATATATATATAAATATATATATGTATATATATATATATATATATATATATATATATATACATATATATATATATATATGTGTGTGTATGTGTGTGCGCGCGCGCGTGTGTGTATGTTTGAGTGTGTATGTAGAGAGAGAGAGAGAGAGAGAGAGAGAGAGAGAGAGAGAGAGAGAGAGAGAGAGAGAGAGAGAGAGAGAGAGCGAGAGAGAGGACATTTAACTTCATTAAGGAAAGTTGATAGCGTTACCTGCTCTACGTGACTCAGTTTCATTTACTAAACCCAACTTTCTTTAAACACTAGGTTTACTTTCGACAAAGTTCTTGAATTCTTAACTTGGAAGAATCCAAAATTATGGAAAGTGTAAAATGAAAACCTTTTAGACTAAAAAGAAAAAAAGAAAATGTGAATCTTTTGTCCACCTTTGGTCGAACCGATTCATTTAACACAAAAACAATTCGAGTCGTCCATTTGTCTAATTTGTCAATCCCTCGATCGACATCCTTCCTTCCAGCTCGGGATCACGGCAAGACGAAGAAGCCATTATCCGAAGGAGATATCTATTTTTCTCTTTCTCCTTTGCTGCCCATCGAAGAAGAAAACATGGCCTAAAGCTTTCTCGTTGAAGATGCTCTTATTTCCGAGTGTTTTCTCTTTTTCTTTGTTTCCGGGTTTTTCCTGTTGTTCTGTCCTCGTTTATGGAAGATAATATGGCCAAAGCTTTCAGGAAAAGAAATTATCCAGGATGCTGTAATGTACTCATATAAGAAGAACGTGATCAACTCCACAGTGACGTTTTTTCTTTTTTCCTTTTTTTTTTTTTTTCCTTTGGGGGGGGAAGAAAACCAGGATATTACAGCGGATTGGAGGTCGAAGATTTTATGTTCGTTTCTCGAATGACGTTTTTCTCGATTCTTTTAGTAGAGGGATTAAATTTATTTGGAAAAATACCCGAACTAATTTTCATTTCAGAAATGCACATTCTAGTAGTTTAATTCTATTCTCTTATTTTTTTTTCATTTGATATGCTTTTATAAATTTATTTAATGTTCCGTACATGATTACCGTAGCAAGAGTATGTGCTAATGAATGTATTTTTATTATTGAATAATGACAAAGAAGTATTCTTCAGAAAAGGAAGTAGTTAACATCATTCATTGGATATAAAGGAACACACAAAATCACATACAGGAGATCAATAACATTGAGTGATCAACCTAACCTAACCACGTCTCTACAGCATCTGTGCAATAACAGATGATGTTTAAAACATAGGCCGATGTGGTAACGCCCCTGACTGGTGACGCCAGACAGTGATTCGAGTCCCGCTCAAACTCGTTAGTTTCTTTGGTTGCTGCATCTTCACCATCCTTGTGAGCTAATGATTGGGGTTTGAGGGAGTCTATAGTTTTATTTTCTGAGTCATCAGCAGCCATTCCCTGGCACTCCTTGGTACTATCTTGGGTGGAGAGGGGATCTGGGCACTGATTTTATATATATGGTTAGTCTCTAGGGCATTGTCCTGCTCGATGGGGTAATGTCACTGTCTCTTGCCTCTGTCATTCATGAGCAGCCTTTAAACCTTTAAACCTCTGAAAGAGTTTAGAAGAAAGACGAAATCAATACGGGGTTAGAATTAATCTATGTTGGTAGGAAGACTCTTATTCACATTTGTAAAGTAGAATAGTGCCCGAAGAGCTTACCCAGATAAAAGACCGCGACTCCATGAAGGCCCAAAAGAATCCTAACATAGTCCGAAGAAGTTATAGTTACATGACCGCCCGCCCCTTTGATCCTCAGAAGGGTCAGCAGTTTGTGGCTAGTCACTAACTTTTCCCCTTGGAGGCGGTAGTGCCAGAAAGCGTTATCCTTCTGATTTTCAGCAAGCCTTTTAAAGGAGAGGGATCCTAACCCAGTACTCTATCCCAAGGATAATAGAGGAGTTTATGCACTGACAGTCTATAGCCCTTTTGGTGGTCACCTATTTAAGTACTGGTTAGACCCAGCCACTACAACGACCAGCGCCATAGCGAAAGTGTTATTGTCTTCGTGTGTGTATTTGCACATTGACCTGAAATGAAATAGAATATTTTCAACTCATATAAATAAAAATTTCCTATCCCTCTCCACCTCTTCGTGACTTGCCTACTGGTCGTTACTCGTTTCTGGACAGCCAGCAAACTTCCTTGATTGATGGAGATTGGTACGTTTTACCCACTTTACTGTTCCGATTGTGTTTATGTTTCCTTGTTTTGATAGGGAAAGGTTTTATATCGTCGTTGAAGTAATAGTTAAACAATTGATCAATTACTTACCAATTGAAACTGATTAGTAAAATAATAGAAAAATATAATAACCTCTTCTTATTTTCAAATTTCCTGAATTTATCTAAATGATTCTTATAACAATTTGTGAGTTTATTTCATTTTTTCTTGGGGAGGGTGGTTGTGAGAGTGTCTTCAGTTATGATAAATATGATAATCATTCTAATATTGGGTCTATTGATAGAATTATTATCATTATTATTATTATTACTATTATCATTATTCTTCTTCTTCTTATTATTATTATTATTATTAGTAGTAGTAGTAGTAGTAGTAGTAGTAGTAGTAGTGTTATCATTATTATTATTATTATCATTATTATTATTATCATCATCATTATTACTTGTTAAGCTACAACCCTAGTTGGAAAAAAGCCCAGTGAGGGAAGGAAACAAGAAAAAATAAAATAATTCAAGAACAGTAACATTAAAATAAATATTTCCGATATAAAATATAAAAAATTCAACAAAATGAGAGGAAGAGAAATAAGATAGAACAGAAGTGTAATCCAAGATAGTGGAAGACAATGGTAAAGAGGCTATGGCACTGCCCAACACTAGAAAAGAATGGTTTGATTTTGGAGTGTTCTTCTCCTAGAGGAGCTGCTTACCATAGCTAAAGAGTCTCTTATACCCTTACCAAGAGGAAAGTGACCACTGAACAATTACAGTGCAGTAGTTAACCTCTTGGGTGAAAAAGAATTGTTTGGTAATCTCAGTGTTGTCAGGTGCATGAGGACAGAGGAGAATATGTAAAGAATAGGCCCGGCTATGCAGTTAAGTGTAGGCAAAGGGAAAAAGAACCATAACCAGAGAGAAGGATCCAATGTAGTACTGTATAGCCAGTCAAATTATCCAATATCTCTCTAGCGGTAGTATCTCAACGGGTGGCTGGTGCCCTGATCAACCTACCCTGAGAATATAAAAGATCGTGGAAAATTTTGGATAAGTTTGTACGGGAAATAATTTGCACTTAATTTCAATTTCTTTCCTTTTGAGCAGTAATTGATCTCTAAACACGAGTTATGAGAAACTGTCAGAGCAGACTCAACACTTATATCCTGTAGATTTTAAAACAGATATATCTTGGGACCAAGAAACATTAAACATCAGATAACGTACAGACAATAAATTGTCAAGAAAGGTTTGTTCCTCATAATTCTCTTTTTCATTTAAACAAAAGTTCAGTTGACCTCCGTGCGTTATTATGTTGACGGTTTCACCGGCCACCCCAGGTATATCTTATTTTATAATAACCCATCTCCTTTAAGAAGGAAATTGCGTTAACCTTAGCTGAACTCAAGCCTCGTTGTACCCAGCATTATATCCGACATGAATTTCTAAACTTTTGGGGGTAGACTTTATTTTTCAATATATTTATGAATTTCGAATTCCCTCATTAAAAATACATTGTAATATATCATTTTACAGACACAAACTTATAAGAAAAAAAATAATCTAAGGAAACAAACCAAACAAACAAAAATCCATGTTTTATCTGCTAATAAAATCCACTGAAATAAGAACATCGCGTAACATCAAAAAGAGCTTATCACCTTTACTCCGGCGTTTCTCTTCACCTCGCATGATCAAACACACTGACTTATTAACTAAGTTGTGCCAAGTGTGTGCTCGCTACACAAAAGAGAAAGAAGAGAAACACCCTCCACCGCCAGTCTGTTTGAAGTTCTAACTTTATAAATTATGACTGTATCGTGCAGTATGGCTGTTCGGTGTAGCCATGCATGCACAGACCTCTGCTTCGTCCTTGAGCCTAATCTATTGCAACCAAGAAACGGCAGTGTTAGCTTACATTAGCGAGGGCTTTGTCCGATGGCTTTGTGAAACCATAGGTTAAGCTGAGGTAGGATTGGCCCTTGAAGTAAACATCGTTATTAAATCTATCCCCAGAAATTCTCTACTGTACATGGGAAAGAGTAGGAGGGAAGACATTGGCGTCGCAACCTTACGCCCTGCACAAACATGTAGAACACATCTTTTTATTATTATTATTATTATTATTATTATTATTATCATTATTATTATTATTATTATTTTTATTATTATTATTATTATTATCTAAGCTACAACTCTAATTGGAAAAGTGCTTCAACAAAGAAAATACCCCAGTGATGAAAGGAAATAAGGAAACAAATAAAATAGTGTGCCTGGGTGTACCTTCAAACAAGAGAATGTTGGGAAAATATGGTACAGAGGCTATGACATTACCCAAGGCTAGAGAACAATGGTTTGATTTTGGAGCGTCCGTAACCCAGAAGAGTTTTTTTACCACAGCTTAAGAGTCTCTCCTACCCTTACCAAAAGGAAAGTAGCTACTGAAAGGTTACAGCGCAGTAGTTAGCCCCTTGAGTGAAGAACATTTCGAATTTCTTAGCATAGTCAAGTGTGTGAGAAAGGAGGAGAATGTGTAAAGAATAGGCAAGACTATCCGGTGTACGTGTAAGAAACAGGAAAATGAACAGTAACCAGAGAGGGATTCAATGTACAGTAGTACTATCTAGCCAGTCAAAGGACCCAATAATTCTCTACCGGCAGCATCTCTGTGGGTTGCTGTTGCCTTGGCCAACCTACTACCTACTAACTATTTCTAGTATATAGTTTTTTTTCTGTCTTTTCTTTATTCTGTACTAGACTGCTTAACCAGTCGCAGCCTTTCTACTTTTCCAACTTGGTCTGTAACTAGTCTTGTAATGATGATAATAATGTTTAATCATATTTAAACAGAAATAAACTAATCTGACAAAATTACCGTGAATGTATTGGGTTAAATTTACCGACAAATCCAGTTGGTATGTTCGATACATAGCACAGTGGAGAAATATAAATTAATGCTAACCATAAAACATACGATTTCAAATGGCTATCAGATTTAGAGAGAGAGAGAGAGAGAGAGAGAGAGAGAGAGAGAGAGAGAGAGAGAGAGAGAGAGAGAGAGAGTTTCGTGTTCCATACATTATGAATTGGATGTAATCCCAATAGAGACTTACTAAATTGAATATTTTATTCAGTCACTTAATATGAAGCTTATTTTTTTATGTGAAATATAATGTTAATGATAAATTACGTCGTTTCAGTATGAGATATTATCAAGAAATTCACAAGGAGAAATAAATAACTTTTTTTACACAGTCTCTTGGATACTTCATAATGAAAACAGAGGCATGTACCTGATTTTGAGAAAACAAAAATACCAAACAAAGCAGAATTAGACTTATTCCGCTCGGGGGAAAAAAATGAATAAGTACAACAATGAAAATATGAAAACTATTTCACCTCTCGGGCGAAGTCCTCGAAACACTCGTAGTCCGGAGTCGAGGAGACGAAAGAGTCGTAGAGATTAGAGACGCAGACTTCCATTGTTCCGGGTTTTATGAAAGCGCTTTATCCGTGTATCAACTGTGTCATCAATTTACACAATTCCTTATTTCTCGGAAACTTTTCTTATCGGAATTCTTCGGTGTCCGAAGTGCTACTCGAAATCTACCGAGTTAATCATCATGTGTCATGAAAATATTTGAGTCAGAATACAAGCAACTTTTTCTCCATAGATATGTGTCTGTGGTTGTACGAAGTTTTTATATTCGTAATTTTCATTTTGATTTAAAGTTTTCAGTCTCAACTGTCCTCTCAAGGTCTATACTTTATATTTGAAATATATATGTAGGTCTATATGTATATGAATACATAAAATATCATCAATATCAGCAGTTACTAATCAACTGCAGAACAAAGGCCTCAGACA
The DNA here is from genome assembly GCF_036898095.1 of Palaemon carinicauda. Classification (NCBI taxonomy): domain Eukaryota; kingdom Metazoa; phylum Arthropoda; class Malacostraca; order Decapoda; family Palaemonidae; genus Palaemon; species Palaemon carinicauda. Next base: position 87,931,683 of record NC_090742.1, on the reverse strand, counting down.
TGTCCCTCCACTTGCGTCTGTTATTGTCTTTCTATGCCTATCCATGGCATCAAACTCTCATATTTCGTCAATCTATCATCTTCTCTCCCTTCCCCTGCTTCTTTTGCAATCTCTAGGGACCCATTCTGTTATTCTTAATGTTCATCTATCACCTTTCATTTTTAGTATATGATCTGCCCTTGTCCATTTCTTTTCTTTACATGTTGTTAGAATATCCTCTACTTTAGTTTGCTCCCGTATCCATGTTACTCTTTTTAGGCCTCTTAGTGTTATTTCTATCATCATTCTTTCCATAGCTCTAAGAGTTGTAACTAGTTTATGTTCTAAGGCTATAATAACGCTCCAGGTTTCCTATGCATATGTTAATACTGGTATAAACATCTGATTAAATATATTTCTTTTTAGAAAACGTAGCATTTAACGTTTCATAATCTCATTTTGTTAACAACAGCTCTCCATCCCATGATTATTATTCTTTCAATATCGATCTTGTGTCCTGGAGAAAAACTTAATGTCTGTCTTATGTACGTATATCAATTAACAATCTCTAGATATTCGTCCATAACTCCTATTTGCTGTCTCTTTGCATTTTCATTGAACATCATCTTAGTTTTACTCATAATCATTTTCAGTCCTACATTTCTACTCTCTATTCAAATCTTCTATCATCTTTTGTAATTCCTTCCATGATTCACTAAACAGAATAAAGTCATCGGCAAATCTTAAGTTGTTAAGGTAGTCCCCATTAATATTAATTCGTACATTTTTCCAAATGACATTTTTTATATCCTTTTCTAGGCATGCTGTGAATAATTTAGGAGATATGGAGTCTTCCTGTCTAACTCTTTTCTCAATCAGAATTTTCTGACTATCTTTATGTACTTTTAGGATTGCTGCACTTCATGTATAGCTATCTTCATGTGTTCTAACATAAGAATAATTTATTCCTTGTTTTTGGAGGGCTCTCATCACTGCTTAAATATAGATTACACACACATACACACCCACACACACACATGCACACACACACACACACACACACACACATATATATATATATATATATATATATATATATATATATATATATATATATATATACATTATCAATATTATATGATGGTTCCATGCCTAGGAACCAAAAATATAACATTATATATATTACGGCTGGCAAGCTATACAAACTCTCAAGTTCCAAACTCACCTGTTGCTTTTTACATTAAATCTGTTACACTTGAAAATATTAACACACGAGCTCGACAACAGTTATATAACTCCCAGACAGCAATATACAAAACACTGATAAACCAAAGTTCTCTTTACATTAAAAAAAAATAAATAAATCCCCAAAATATTAAGTCTGAGCAAAACTTAGATTAAGACAAAATGTTACGCTCTGAAAATTGTATAATCACTTGACTCGAAATATTAAATCTGAATAAATATTAGACTAACACAAAGGAAATAATTACACTCTGAAAATTATATAATCACTTGACTCATAATATCAAATCTGCATAAAACCTTAGACTAAGACAAAAGAAATAATACTTATGAAAATTATACAGTCACTTGTTTCACTGGAAATTAAATTTTACACTAATATTTAAGTTTGACACTTAATGAAAATAGATAACCAGGTCCCGATACAAATACCTCTCCCGTTTCTACAGGGCCAGTTACAAAAGCTCTAAGAGAATTCTTAGAAATACTCACTATGTTAACAAAAAACCGTCACACCAAAACTTTGAGATTTCACTGAATACTTTTAAAACAATACAGTGATCTAGTACGAGAGGCGTGTATGAGAGAGAGGGGGAGATGGCTATGACTTAAGGTTGCTATTCTCTATTTGATCTATGCCTCCCTGGGGATGCTTATATATGAAATTTAGCTACTTCCAGAAGTTTCTAATAGCTTATTATTGTGGCTTGGAATGGCACCTAGCAACGCCAGAGTTACCAACTCGATAAAAAGGTTAAGAGATGAACCTGGGTTTCAAGCAACTCTCCCTCTCAGCTGCTCCGCCCCTCCATTGTTACCGGAAAAAAAAAAAAAAGATACAATCTAACTCTGGGATTTTCGAGATCCTTCCAAAACCCAAGGGGAAATAAGAATTGCGTATTTTCTCACAAACATGGCACAATACCTCATAAAGATATAAATAAGATTTACATAAGCCCTTGTTCGCATCTCGCACGGATCCCATAACACTCTTATACAGATTACGTAAGACTTTGTAACCAAATACTTGAAGTAAAACGTTAATTTTTAAAAACAACGTAAATTTACACATACTGACCTGAATGAAGAATACAAATCAATTAATGATGAAAGTCTTACGCAATTTACGTAAGAAACTTATACCTACACGAAAGGAATCACCTTAAGAGCTGGCTATTCACCCCAGCAATGTACATATGAAAACAAATAAAATACATGAATAAACTACAGTATATACTCTACACTAGACCAGCTTCGTAAGAATATATATATATATATATATATATATATATATATATATATATATATATATACATTGTTAATATATACTTAAACACACATATATATAATATATAAAATATATATATATATATATATATATATATATATATATATATATATATATATATATATATATAGATAGATAGATAGATAGATAGATATATATATATATATATATATATATATATATATATATATATATATATATTTATATATATATATATATATATATATATATATACACACACATATGTGTGTGTATGCAATTTATATACGCCTTCACTCATTACGATAAGGTATCGCTTTTCTGCCCATTGGATGATATCAAAGTGTAGTTTTTTGAGGATGTGTATGCGCTAGAAGCGTACCCTTCGTCTCTTGGAAAGTCTTTAGGGATAAGATTTCTCCCCCCACATCCTGTTTCCCGACAAGATTTTATTCTCTTACGAAGAGTATTTCCAGAAAGTAAGTATGCACATTTGGGTTCATTTGCGAAATTAGGTGTTGAAGATAAAAGAATAACAATATGTATCTCTCTCTCTCTCTCTCTCTCTCTCTCTCTCTCTCTCTCTCTCTCTCTCTCTCTCTCTCTCTTTATATATATATATATATATATATATATATATATATATATATATATATATATAAATATATATATATATATATATATATATATATATATTTATGTATATATATATATATATTTATATATATATATATATATATATATATATATATATATATATATATATATATATATATATACATACATATATATAAATATATATATACGTATATATATATATATATATATATATATATATATATATATATATATGTATATATATATATATATATATATATATATATATGTAAATGTATATATAGCATATATATATATATACATATATATATATATATATATATATATAAAGAGATAGAGAGAGAGAGAGAGAGAGAGAGAGAGAGAGAGAGAGAGAGAGAGAGAGAGAGAGAGAGAGAGAGAGAGTAAGAGAGAGAGAGAGATACATATGCATTTATATGTGTGTGTTCGTGTATCTATGTATATGTTTATATATCTATGTTTGTGCAAAATTCACGGGAACACGTAATACTCGGATGCAATGAATCACACACACAAAAAAAAAAAAAAAAAAAAAAAATACTGTGTGAATCCTGACCGGTTTTGTCTCGCGACATCACTTGATGGTGTTCTATCACTAAATGATTAGGATTCGCTCAGTATTATCATTTTGTCCTTGTGCTTTATTGCACACACACAGATACACACACAGACATATATATATATATATATATATATATATATATATATATATATATATATATGTATATATATACATATATATAGGGGTGTGTGTATGTATGTTTGTATATACGTATGTGTGTGTACAGTTCATAAGTGTATCACTGCTGATGGTGTCATGAGAGGTTATCAGTTAGGACGCTGGTCAATGGTTTATTGTGTGTATATATACAGTATATATACGTATATATATATATATATATATATATATATATATATATATATATCTATCTATATATATATATATATATATATATATATAAATATATATATATATATATATATATATATAGATATATATATATATATAAATATATATATATATATATATATATATATATATATATATGTATATATATATTTGTATATATCTTTTTGTTTGAAATAGTTCTTAATTGTCTCAGCTTATCAACAGCTCATCAAGGATAATTTATTTGTTTGTACATAAGCAAGAAATTATATGTATGCACTGCATGTATGTATGTATGTATGTATGTATGTATGCATATAAGAAATCAGATAAAGGATGACGGAAAAAGTTATTGAGATGACAGTCTGATAAAACATCTTTAACATATTTTTTCTCTCATTTTTTCTGTAAGTTCCGAATCATAAGCAATGTTTGTAGTGCCATGGTTTGCGCCAACACACTAGTAACCAAATCAACCGTAAACACCCTGAGCCCTCCTTTGACCTAGGCAATAATGGAAACCTTGGAACATCCTCCCTTTGCCGAATGACAAAATTGTGATCACATATTGTCGAACAACGACATCTATTGATCCATGGCCTTATTAATTGGATAAATAATCAGGGGAATTCCCTCCGACATCCAGGGCTTCCATTTATTGTCTTTGCTTTTATCAAGGCTAACCATTCGACCAATCCCATCTTTCCCCGACTTCTCTCGTCATTCTATCCCAGAAATGACAAATCGCTGGAACGTGAGATGTCTCAAGATGACAGCAGGCAGGGAGGAAAAAGGAAAGGAAAGGAAGTGTGTGAGAGTGTGGGTTAGGGGACGAACGGAAAAAAAGCAAGAAAAGATGGATAGATTACGTCGTAAAAGGCTCATTAAAAAGAGTGCCCTTTGTATCAAGCATGCATAATGAACCTACCAGGAAGGTACGAATGTATAGGGTCTTGGTATACTATTAATAAGCTTTCTGTACATAAATATATTGTATATTGTGGGAATTTTATTACACAGAAGGTTCATCTACGACTCGGCAGTTAAAGTATGAATGTGGCAGAGACTTGGGCTTTTTATACTCGGAAGCAACAACCAACTTCTTTAAGAGAAACCTACTCTTTTATAAAAACATATTGCATGACAATGCATGCCAGTACACCACATACCTTAAGAATGCATGCATGCAATTTTTGTTTGCTGGAGGGAAGGAATTAGAGGTTAAAGGAAGAGTGTTTCTTTTGGGGGGTGGGGGTGTTGAATACATGCGTTGCACAAGAAGTATTTCCCCTGCAACGTTTGATGTGTCTATCAAGAAATCTTTTTCACGCGCGACTGCATCCGATCGAAGACGGACTTGGACATTATCTCGCCGAAATTCTATGTAAGAATAAAACTCCTCAGAATATAACGCATAAAAGCTCTTCCGAGAAAAAGAAGAATATCACAAAGAGCTTCCCCACTGCACTTTCCACCACCATGCAACTTGATTCACAGAATGTATTTTATTTTTCATTTTTTCAGCTCCTGTATTGTCTCCTTGTGTGAATTCCAGGTTAAAATAATCCCATGGATATGAAAATATCTTGTCACCATCCATCGGACAATGCATTCCCTGCGTCTCTCTCTCTCTCTCTCTCTCTCTCTCTCTCTCTCTCTCTCTCTCTCTCTCTCTCTCCTTTCTGTCTGCATTCAGAGGCGTTCTTCGAAAATGAAACTTCTCTCTCACCTGATTCTTCTATTCTTCTCGAATTTCGTCTAAAAAGATTGGACACCTGCTTCAAAGGGGAGATATGAAAACCGTATGTAATTTTGGTGATAAAGCCTCAGAGATGCTGCTTTTAACATCTATTTCTTTTTTTTTTTTTTTTTTTGATACAAGACTCTTATTTTGATGATTTTTCGTGGACGTAGATGGAAGGATAATTTATACCATTTCTTTTGTAAATCATATTCGTTAAAAAAAAAAAAAAAAAAAAAAAAAAAAAAAAAAAAAAAAAAAAAAAAAAAATTGTTTTCGAAATGATGAATACTAGTAAACAATTTATACAATAAAGATGAAGTAATAATGTTTTTTAGAACTCCCGAATCATAACTATGGCACTTTAAAATGTAACATTATTCAATTTTAAGAGATGTGCCAAACTTTGAAACGCATGTTCAACTCTTGAAGCCTGACGTTCAAATGTTTTCTACTGAATAGCAGTAAAAAACCAGCAAACTTTCTTTCAGAGAACTTTCGTTCCAAGCTGGCAAGGTTTGGTCTGTGTGTATGTTTAGCGAGATATGTTTTAGCAAAGCAATATATTTCATATTTTCTCTCAATTCATCATCTATTTAGAATACATCTTCACCGAGCTGATGCCGAAGGATTTGTTAGCAAAAGGTGAAGAAAGTAATTATTAGTGATTGACTGATCGGTTTATATAAAGCTTCTTTTATGATCTATGTCATTAAAATACGAATATAGTCATGATTTGTCAAACAATAACAAAAACTAAATTGAAAATAAAGCCGAGGAGTCCATTACATAAAAAAACACTTCGGCTAGTAACTCTCGAGTTTTAGTGCCATGAAGACTTTAATAAAGAAACTATAATACTAATTAAATACAGAAAAATAACACATTCTATTTAAAGTAAATATAAAACGTTCTATCTCCAAAAGACAACTTTCAAAAAGGTTATATCCTCTAAAAGTTAACACCTTCATATGTGTTTTAGGTAATCATGTGCTCTTACGACATGCAGCATCGGCTTTTTATTCAATATGCAATATCTGTTCACTCTTCTCTTCACAGAACTTATTGGTAGAAAGATTTAAGTTACATGGTAAATGGAACTTCAAGTTTGCTCATAACTCGTAAAATTTGTGCTCATCTTGGAAGATTAGAACTAAACGTTTCATTTCATTTTTCTATCCTTTAACATACGCAGTTTAGTCACCGTTTTACTTCTATTTTCTATCAAATCATATCCTGAAATATGTACCATCAATGCAGAAGGTACATAATACAAAAAAATTTAACATGGTTTCTGAAATTCCTTTAATAGCCGTTTTCATCATCAGGGAGACATGGTAATATGCAGATTTTTCCTTCGTTTCTCACGTTCTGCCGTAAGATCACAACTGAAGGCTTACGGGAAGAGTAGGCATGTTCACCTTTGAGCCAAAAATCGATCCAATCCACGCATGACGTATCACGGCTGAACGGCTGGTATCCCCTTCCCTTCTTAGCAGCAGCTGAGACGAGTTTCTTTTCGAGCCGTTAAAGGGATAATAGTTGGCATTATTGAATGGCGATTTCATCACAATATATAATATCATAGTAGTGTAATATTTAAAGACCCCTTTGTGAGTCATGCTCATAAATGGACATTGACAAAGGAACGCATACGCACTCAAGGTTTAAAGATCGCTCATGAATGGCAGAGGCAAAAGACAGAGACATTGCCCTAGCAATCAAGACAATACCCTAGACACTGACCATATATCATACGATCAGTGCCCAAGCCTCCTCTCCACCCAAGCTAGGACCAAGGAGGGCCAGGCAGTGGCTGCTGATGATTCAGCAGATGGACATATAGGCTCCTCCAAACCCCCCAACCTTAGCTCACATGGATGGTAAGGTTGCAGACACTAATGGCACTAACGAGTCTGAGCGTGACTCGAACCCCCGTCTGGCAAAAACCAGACAGAGACGTTACCAATCAGGCCACAACTACTCCCCTTATGGAAAGCTTAAGTATTTAATGTTAATGGGGTTAGTTATTTTTACTAAAAAGAACTTTCTTTGAATGTAGCCCGAGTATTGATAATTGAAGAGGAGCATATAAAAGGAGCTCTAAAACATTTTTTTTTTTTCTGTTGCCTAAACACCTTACTTTCATAAGATTCTGTAACAACACAGAATGACAGGCGCGTAACCGAAAGTGTGCTATGTTCCCTCAAAAGTTCACCTTGCTTTATCGATCTATATTTAAGGTATGTTTGTACTAAAGGAAAGAAATGTTAGTCTTGAGATTCTCCTTGATGCACAGTAAAACTATTTTTTTCATAGATGCAAGATTCAAGGAAAAACTGTTTTTGTAAGTTTATTAACTTTATTTGTTCATCATATAGCACGATACTACATCCAATTGGCATGCCATGACAAGTTTAAGTAAAACGTTAGTCAGGAATATATTAACCCTTTTACCCCCAGGCTCTTTGGAAATTTCCCACCCTTAACCCCCAAGGGGTAATTTATTCCCCAGCACATTTTGCAGTATATTTTCTTTAAATTGCTCTAACAGCCTTAATTTTTGTCATAGAGAGGTCGGGTTGGTCTCATTCTCTTGGAAAATGCCTGAATTTTCTCAAAAAATTATCAAAAATATGAAAAAAAAATTTTTTATAGCATTTTTTTGCAAGGACGTACCGGTACGTCCATGGGGGTAAAGGGGTGAGTTTTGTGAAACGTACCAGTACGTCCTTTGGGGGTAAAAGGGTTAAGCAATATTACCGTAACTCAAAATGTATTCACAATCTCATGAAACCAACACAAAGACCATTAACTGGAAAAGCAAAAATCGGCAGAATAGAGTGTAATTTTGTGAAGGAAAAGATTAAGATAGACGGAAATTACAAAAGTAAATTAAAATTAATTAACAGAAAGATACATAAAAAACGATAACAAAGTCAGAAAACTAACGTTTTGAAAATGATAAGCATGAACAATTAGAGAAAATATAACAAAGGTTTTCTGATATATATCGCATAACTGCGTGAGTGATCGAAAAGAGTATGAATATAGTACTTGTAGTATTAAATATCGGAAGTTACCCAAACCAACAGGTGGTTTGATGACTATCAATGAATGCAAGGTCTGGTCTACACATGAGCCACAATGGCCGTTACCATGACTATAGTCCATTTCTTTTAGCGATGCATATTAGCATCGACTCGCACCGGTGCCCTTTTAACTCGGAAAAGTTTCCGGATCGCTGATTGGTTGGACAAGATAATTCTAACCAATCCGCGATCAGAAAACTTTTCCGAGCTAAAAGGGCACTGCCGCAGGTCTGTGCAAATATAGTGACAGGCCTTAAGAGTATGTTGAAACGGCAATGAGTCGCAATAGGAAAACTAGTTAATCAGTCCGATATGAAGACACGATATGGGTGTTGAAAGGGTTCGCTACGTATTTTATTTTAACAGAAAACTGTGCATGTACTTAAGTATTATAGCATGATGATTATAGTTATTCTGGTGTCAGAAGAGGAAAACACATAAAAAAAATTAAGTGCGACTTTGTTTAGAGTTGAAGTCATGCATAAATAGACGTTGCTGTATGTTCACACAAACATAAATTCATACATACTCTCATGAAAAAAAAAATTTAAAATAAAAAATCTTGTTTGTAGCCTGTTTCTAGCCATGGTCGCTATGTACGGTATGCGTTTGATCGAAAACCAATGTACCTGCGTACATACAAATATAAAACCTTTTCTTTGTTGACTGTGATTCGCTCTTGGCTCTTGACGAAGAGCAGCTGACAGCCCTATGGCAAGTTGACACAGAAGCTTTTCCAACGGGAGCCATCGAACCCAAAGCCAAGAAAAATGTATCTGTGATGGTAGAAAATTGCTACTTCCCTACCATCCAACCAACCACCATCGCCAACCCCCCCCCCCCCCCCCCCCCGGCCCCGGTATTCAGGGTGCACCCCATTTCCTTCCGACCTACCTACTACCCACAAACAGGGCCACCTACCCAGAGTGCCCGACCCGGCACCTAACAACAGCCAACTCCGGGAACGGAAATCGATGTGTCCAACACCTTACTGACTCTTTTGTATTGG
>NC_090742.1:87914322-87916822 GCF_036898095.1 Palaemon carinicauda | reverse complement strand
AAGAACCATTGAATCAACAGCTTATCCAATAATCCCGGAGAAGTGGATGAAAGAGAGCAGGATGAGGATGAGGAGGAGGAGGAGGAAGATAAAGGAGGGAGGAATAAGAGCGACAGCAACAACAGCCAGCAATAAAATACACCGTAAAATGCTGCACCCTGCAGGGACCCAAATTGTGGCAATTAGAGAAGTTCTGTCAAAAAATATTTCGCTGGAGAAAGGTCCCATTGGGTGTATGCCAATTTTCCCAGAAGAATGTTGAGAGAATTTCTGGAGAAAGTTATTAACGTTGGTAAAAGGCTGTATAACAAGCAATGAGACTAACTAAAGACCGTGTGATTTGCAGTCCTTTCCGTGATTTCGGAATCAAAAAAAAAGAAAAAAAAGGAAAACTGGGGGATAATTGCACTCTCTCTCTCTCTCTCTCTCTCTCGCTCTCTCTCTCTCTCTCTCTCTCTCTCTCTCTCAATTCATTAGCAATTATTGACTGACATGTTGTGATTATGGTTAATGGCACTAAAGCTGAGATTGATTAGTTGCATTAATAACTTTTAACGCGAATTCACTCTTCGGTTTAGGTGATTAACCATTCCTTATTTAAAGTTTCAGCCAGTATCTTAAAGGAACACTAGGAGTCAAATTCATTAACCTTCAATAAAAGATCCTTTATGAATTATACTAACTTCAACTACACAAAAACAGTAATTTACCTAAGCTATAAAGTGCAACTGGCCCATTAATAAGAAATAGTAAACAAATAGACAGTTGATATGGGATGTAAATAATCTCAGTTATGTGAAACCCGATATAGTGAACCACTGGGTAAAATAACCCAATGGACTAATGAGGACCAAAGTAAAGGTTTCAAAACCTGAAAATAGAAAAACATTATAGGAATCATTAATCCGAACTGCCAAAATGTTATTCTAAAATTTACACGTCAAGTAATTCATATAAATTACAGGTTATTAAACTGTTGTTCAAAGACACTGAACAAACTAACTCAGAAGTATACTATTTGTTCAATCATCTATAAACCAATATATGCGAAGCTCTGCGTCAAATAAGATTAAAAAATATAATGTTGGCATGACACAAACAACCAACATGTACATTAGTTCAAGGGGACAGAAAACAATTGAAGTACATTAACAAATAGGAAATACCACAAAATACACTTCAAACAGAATAACGTAACTGTATTACAAATCCCGAGAAAAAACATACATGGACATTAAATAATGAATATACTATATGAGTTGCAATACCATTCGATTTATTTAGGTCTAGGTTTCATTTTAAGATGTATTTGTTAATATGGTTAATTTAACTAATTTAAAAACCTTTCGTGTTAGAGCATTGTGTCAAATTATATAATTAATATAGATTATACCCGAAGAAAAGAACCCGAGGCTGCAAATCTGAAGGTAGTAAAAAAGATTATTTAACTTTCAAAACTAGACCACTTATAAATCCTAACATTTGGAACAGCTGCTCGCGGAATATAATAATTGTTTAAACTTTAACCAAGTGGCGCCTGAGTTATTTCGGAAAATATTTAAAGTTTACGGTGGAAAAGAAAGTGCGAGACTCAAAGGGTTAATGGCAACATGGAAAAAATTATTAAAACAAATTTAGATTCGGGAAAAAATTTCATTTATAGCATACATAAATCTACGAAAAGAAGGATCAACTATATCTACTATCTCGGTAAGGTTATCCGTCTATTCGAGTATTTTATCCAGGTCAATAATTAATTGACTGTCAGAAGGATTTTTATTGAAATGACACAAGCAAATAAAATTGTCTAAATAGCCACGTAAGAGAGATCAACAGAAGAGGAAAATGAAAAAAACAGGAAGCAACGCACTTGGGCCCCACGTGACCCTGTAAAACGCCTTTCGTTGCTGTGTAATATTCTTGGTTCAGTGTAGGCAGGGTCCACTTTCTGGAATTTTTGGATAGGAGTCACTGAAACATCTAGAGATGAAGGAAGAGGCATTCCCTCAGCATCTACAAACATAAAGGTTGGTTTCGAAAAAAAAAATTAGTTGTGCGTAGGTGTCAGTAAGCGGTAAAATAACCATATCTACGAAATTGTTATAGTGGAGGTAATAATATTTTTGTGCAATTTAATATTTCTCCATCCTTCCATAGCTGTACACTGTACACCACACACCCCGGTGTATATATATATATATATATATATATATATATATATATATATATATATATATACATATATGTATATATATATATATATATATATATATATATATATATATATATATAAAGGTAATGCTCAATAATAGTGCAGAGAGACAACAAATAAGAGTTATAGACAAACCTATATAGATTGTTAATGAGCATACGTATATAGGAAAGACAGTAAGTGTTTCTCTAGGACACGGGACAGAAATTAGAAGAAGGATAAGCATTGGATGATGAGCATTTGGTAAACAAAATGAGATTATGAAATGTAAAATAACACTTTTTCTAA
>NC_090742.1:87906822-87909322 GCF_036898095.1 Palaemon carinicauda | reverse complement strand
GTCATTCGTTTCATGGCTGAGAGACGAATTTTAGTTTTCTCTCTGAGGTAGGTTACTCCAATGGCCGGTGATAGAGTTTTGCTGATGATTACTCCAAGGTACATGAATTGGCTGGCTTCACCCCTCATAGTGAAGTTCTGAGGGTTTTGTGGGTGTTTTATGGCCATGACTTTGGTTTTGTTATTGTTGATCTTTATGCCAAGGTCGTTGCACTTGGCCTGGATCATGTCCAGTGCGTTTTGGGTAGCGTTTCTTGCATATGCTTTATGTGGGCAGATAATGCATATGTCATCGGCGTATATGAAGATTTCCACTCCGTTTGGGAGGTTTAGAGTGGCTAGATTCTCCATAAGTAGATTGAACAGATAGGGGCTTAATATGCCTCCTTGTGGCATTCCGTTTTCTAGGGGGATGAATCCAGTGGTTTTTTCTTGAATGGTGACTCTGGCTTCTCGGTTTAGTGTGTAGTTCCGAGTCTAGGCCAGTAGATGTCCTGTGACTCTTTTTTCCACAAGTGTGAAGAGGATGGCAGGTGAGTTGGCTAACTCAAAAGCTTTCTCGAGATCGAGAAAGATGACAAAGGCTTTTTTGTCATTAATTGTTGTAAGAACATCCGTAATACATTCTTGAGTGCCTATGCCACTCCTGTAGGCATATAGGCAGTGATGTAATTGGCCTATTTTCCATTGCAATCTGTTGAGTACTATTCTCTCAGCTACTCTCTCGGTGCAGCTGATCAAAGCTATGGGTCGGTAGGTGTCTGGTTCCTTGGGTTTTGGGATGGGTTTTGTGTCCTGTTGGTTCCATGTTATTGGGCGTAGTCTTTCTGTGTGTGTTCTGTTGATTAAGTGAAGGTACACCAACTTCGTGTGGCTTCCCATGTTCCTTAGCATGCTGTATGTGATTAAGTCGGCTCCTGGGGCAGTGTCCTTTCTGCCTTTTGCAAGGGCCATGTTGAGTTCCTCCATGGTGTAGGGGTTGTCGGTGTCATCTCTCATGTTGCAGGCGGCTATGATATTGTTCTTGATTGGGAGTAGTGTTCTCTGCCTGTAAAGGGTTTGCAGAGGTAGATTTGTGCTTTTTGCTCTGTCGGCAAAGTTATTGGCAATTCTGTTAGCTTCGGTTAATGGGTCTGGGTGGGTGACTCTGGGTGTGCTGTATTTCCCAGAGACTTTGTTGAGCCAGCCCCATATTTTTGCTAGGGATGTGCTGAAGTTAACTTCGTGGCACCAAGAATACCATTTATCTGTTTTCAATTCCAGTGACAACTGTAGGGAATGTTTGATGATTTCCACAAGTAGATCATGAAGTTCATCAGTTTTGTATTTCCTGAAGAGTTTTCTGGTTCAATTGATTCTAGCATTCATTTCTTTGATGTGGCTGTTGTAGTACCAGGCGTCGCCGTGTTTCCTTTCAGAGTGCTTTTTCTGAGGCATTGGGGGTGGAGGAGGAGGACGGTATTTTTCCAATTCGAGTTTAACTTCTATGGCAAGGTGATCACTTATTACTACAGGATGCAGTCGCCATATGGCGCCTCTATGTATGGTGCTATGTATGCCTTCTTTCACATACCGAGAGAGGGTAGGTCTGGTGGGGGTGTCGGACTCTTTATTCATAAAAGTTAATCAAACCTCAAAACGTTAGAAAGAATTAGTGTAACAAGCTTTGAATATATAGAAATAAAATCTATGCCAAAAAATAGAAGAATATCCTTTGTAACAATCTACAAACCTCCTAGAACAAACACTAGTATCTTTTTTGAAGAATTCGGTGCTCTCATTGAGATGATTACCATGGAAAAAAACGAATTAGTAATCTGTGGAGACTTTAATTTTTGGATGGATGATATGTATCAACTCCTGACAATTTGGCATTTAGTGAGTTACTAGAATCATATTGACTAGTGAATAATGTTGACTACAACTACTTTAACTGGGCATACACTAGACTTAGTTCTAAGTGATGACATGAATAATATTGTATCAGATATAAAAGTCGAAGAGAAATGTACTTTCTCCCCAGTACACAAAATCATTAGGTTTAGTCTGCCTCTACAGAAACATGCATTAGTAAAGAAAATAAACTTTACACATAAATAAAAATTTTCTCCTACCGTATTTATTGAAGAAGTTACAAAGAAAATAAATGATGCTATCAACATTCCCTGTGATAATGATGACCAACGTCTGTTAGGAGCTAAGTGTGCTAACTGTCTTATGACCACTTATAATAGAGTGAGTAAAAGTGAATATGATACCATGTGCCCACCGATGGAAAAGACTATAACTGTAAAAGACCAATCTTCTTGGTTTGATAGAGAGACTTTGGGGGAAAAAAAGAGGGAAAAAGATGTAAAGCAAGAAAGTGGAATAGGTTAAAAACTGAAAGTACTTGGGTAAAATACAAAACTGCTGCGTGGTAATATAACTACCTACCAACAAGGAAAAAAGTGAATACTATAAGAGAAAGATCCTCGAAGCAGCAACAGACATAATTAAGT
>NC_090742.1:87881822-87901822 GCF_036898095.1 Palaemon carinicauda | reverse complement strand
AGTGTTATATTATAGGAAACCACTCTTTCACTCTTTTCCGCAAGTTTAATGAGGATACTAATCCAGTACAGGAAGGAGTAATCCAGGTGTAGGATTAACAAAGCTTTTAATCCAACGTATCTCACAAGCTGCAACCCACAGAGTCAAACATGTTTAGAGAGATTTTTAATATTCACTTAGAAATTTTTCTTTAAATATAAATTTGCTCCAAATAGATATGTATGCATCTAACACTTTATGTCCTTTAGTTTGTTAATTATTTCACTTAATATAATAATTTGAACTCTTCTATATCGATGATTCTGTCCATGAAAACAAGCACTGAATATACATAATTTTGATGTTCTTTTAGTTTTTTTTTTTATTTCCTTATTTCTTTTTCTCACTAGGTTACTTTTCCCAGTTGGAGCCCTTGGGCTTAGAGTATCTAAACTATGGTATTCCAGAGTTTAATCAGTTCCAAATGAAAAACCAGAACAATATCTTATCCACTCAATAGAGAAAAATAATAACGAGGGTCTAAAATATGGATAGATGTTAAACTAAGTAGCTGACGATCATTAAATTTTTGTAACCTATGTATATATCTGTCACATTTTTTCTCTGCCTACACATACACAATCCTTTTCAAATGTCTATAAATTAATACGAAATCAAGAACGCCTTGAGATAACCTCCAGAAAGGTCCAAAAATCCTTTTAGTATATTTCTCTCAGGAGACGGAGAAGGTAGTCGTAAAATGTCTTCAAGAGAAGTAGATTTCTTTATGCCATAATAACGACAGGGAGAGCCCATCACGTTCCTTCATATCATTTCAAGTCAGATTTTATATATTTGTATTAAGTAAAAATAAAGAAAGGAAAAAGTACCAAACTTTGGCATTTTCGAAATTAGTCTTACCAATTGTACTTGATACCTCGTAATGTACCAAATATGGTGCACAAGTACAAAAACGTAGGTCTAATCCTAGGTGCCCAATCTTCTTGAACTAATCAGGCAAGTCCGTGTTATGTGTGGGCATTTCTCACAGTACTGTAGTGTCGCTCCAGTCCTGCAGGACGAACCTTACCACGCGCCGGTCCCCTGCGCGTTTGGCCGGCTTTAGACCATAAAATATTGATAAAACTATTCCATTTTTCAGTTGCAAAACATTTTCAAAGCATGTTTGTGAAACGAAATGAAAGTATGAATTTTCTCTATGAAATCAGAGATATGCCTCATATTTAAAAGCCCGTCGTAATCAGTAACTAATCATTCAACAGAAATTACACGTACTGTAAATGTAATAAAGGTACAAGACGAAGGGTTCTCTCTCTCTCTCTCTCTCTCTCTCTCTCTCTCTCTCTCTCTCTCTCTCTCTCTCTCTCTCTCTCTCTCTCTCTCTCTCTCATTAATAATTCTTTCCATTTTCTTGTGCATGAATATTCATCTGTATGAAAGTCTTTTTTATGGCTGTGTCGTCAAAGTAGACCTAATGCTTAATGAAACTTTTTAGTTTGATAGAGAGGTCTCAAATACTTTTCTTTTGTAACGACAAATAATTTTACCAAGCAATCAAACTTGATAAAGAAAATGCTTGGACTGGTAAAGAGCGTGTGAGGTCATAATAACGGACTGTAAGCAACGTAATCGGTTTTGTAATGTTATATTACAGTAGCTGTTTTGCTGAGAAATCATGTATTACTAAAACAAGTCTCTGGTAAATAGGCTACTTGGGTTTATATGTTACAAAGTAAAAGCTTCTATTAGCCTTCCACTATGCAATGATTTTATATACCATAACCACGAATATTCATACTTCTTATGACCAGCTAATTACAAAATATTTTCCTTCTTTTCAGTTATATTACTGTTATTTTTCCAGTTTGCTCTACTACTGTTATGCTTAATATATTCTACTCAAATTTAGTTAATGCGGAGCTAATAAAACTTTTCTCATGTATTTTCAAATAAGGTAGAAATTAGACAAGACCGTCAGCAGCAGTTTTGCTAGGATGAACTTTGATTTTACCTTTAATTATTTTGTTAAGTACTGCATAATTATGCTACCATGTTATGACAGGTTAGCTGTCCTGCTCACTTATTTGTTTCATTATCACATACTCAAACAGAAATTACTATAAAGAACATTTCATTTTTAAGATACCAATTTGCCTATCATCTCACGTCTAACCTCATAACACTGAAAACGATTTCCTTCCAAAAGAAAGTCTCATAATTATTCATAAGTAAGTTTGGTTACACATTTCAAAACTTACTCTGCCTGGCATTCTGCTGGATCGTTTCTTGTAGTGTCTGCTACCTCACCATCCTTGTGAGTTAACGATGATGGATTTGGGGGTCTACCTGCGGAGTCATCAGCAGCCGTTGCCTGTCCCTCCCTGGTCCTAACTTGTGTGGACAGGGGACTTTGGCTCTGATCATTATGGTCAGTCTCTAGAATATTGTCACTGTCCCTTGCCTCTGCTATTCATGAGTTGCCTTTAAACCTTCAAACCTTCTGTCACTACTAATTCACTCAAAACGTCTAATTAGTCTATAAATTCCCTTGTATATCAGACGAGGCATAACAAGTGTGTCTAACTACAAAGTTAAGGTATAAATGAGTTTCCTCATTAATGAAATTTCACAGACGCACATACCGTTATCGCATTAGGCCTCGGAAATACAGAAATGACATTAAAGACATTTCCCAAATGACTTCATACAAAACGGCCATTTCGACGAGAGTTTCTTTGACTCAGTCACAGCGTCTACCTTTGTAGCCCATCTGAACGCACTGATCCACGCACAAAAGAACCCATTCAGATCCCGCGGAAAGGGATAAGCCTTCCTGCATTTCATAAATTGGATGTATCTTAGCCAGAGATATGATTCTTATGAGATGTTACTTTCAAAAGATCCCAGAGTTGGTAAGGGAGGAAGAAAAAGAAGTGGGGAGGAAAAAAAATTAAATTTCTAATGAAAAATTGGAAGCAGATGAAAAGTGGATATCCCTCCTCAAGCTGCTGGATCAGCGTCAGGGTTTTTCAGTGTTCTAATTTGGAAGAGATTTCCTGTGACATAAGCCTGAAATTACTTGGCTTCAGAGAAATGGGAGAAGACTTGAATGTAATCTATTCACCGCCTGACGTTCAGAAGCAAACGAAAAGGGGAGAGAGAGAGAGAGAGAGAGAGAGAGAGAGAGAGAGAGAGGAGAGAGAGAGAGAGAGAGAGAGAGAGATAGCAGGGCTAATATGAACACCGTGATGTGAATAATTTGTGAATGTGCAGTAAATGTAAGAGAAATAAGTATTAGAAAATGCAGCAAATAAGCAAGAAAAAATGGAAATGTTTATATAATGTAGAGGAATTCTTTTAAAGTAAGAATAAAAAGGTACTGTTACATTTCCTTGAAACATAACTCTTGTTATAATATTTAATATATTCTTAGGTATAGGTGATATAATAATTTTGTTAAGGAAAGTATTTCAATTCTGTTTATCTTGAAAAGATATTTTTATCAATATTTCAATTCTAGAGAATTTGTAACACCTATTAATCACCACAAAACCACTCATTTTTTGCAGGAAAACACTTATTATAATTATAGAATAAATCAATGCATAATACAGACACAATCCTTTACCCAGAATTGTAAATAATTATGATGACTGACTTTGACAAGGTATCCTTTAAAAGGGAGTTTCAAAGTGAAAACTTCCAGACAACTCCCCGACAGCGAAATAATTTAGCTGACATCACAGATACATTTCAGTTCCATTTGTTCCAGAATTAATTTCACATAAAGTCTCAGAATATTTCTATTGTGTCTGGTAACAAGATTAAGATTTTCCTCTGCGGGAGAAAAAGTGGCCAACATCAAGTTTTCATCTGGATTCGGATATCCTGTGCTTTCACTGCATAGTCATTCTCTCTCTCTCTCTCTCTCTCTCTCTCTCTCTCTCTCTCCTCTCTCGTCTCTCTCTCTCTCTCTCTCTCTCTCACAGAGGATATTGATAGGAAAATCTGGTAGTTGGCGTATTTAAAGGTGAACAATGTTTCGCCAAAGACCATGATGATAAATTCATTATTTCATCGTTACTCTGATTCCAATTCCTTGTCAGCGTATCTTCTGCAGTGTGAACATGTCAGTATACACTGTTCTGGTTACCCGAGCTTAATAACGTATAGGAATATTACATACGACTTGGGCTATCATATTTCACAAGCATCTGGAAACCGGTCCGTGGTGTCTGTTTTATATTTCATGCGTAGTTTGGCCTTTCACCTTTTAACTGACTATTTTTTAGCCAATTGCCTTTAGATAAGTTCCTTTAATTTTGAATTAATTTACTGTTATTGATATTAGATTGGAAATCGAAAATACCGATATAACAGTTTTATATTACATCAAATGAAATGTGTTCTTTCCTTATTCATAGCAGTTAAGGTTCAAGTAAGAAGTTAAGAACTTATAAAACCCTAGGACTGTTAAGAAAATAAAACCCTCAAAGTTGTTTTCCTTATATTCCTTGTCCTTATTAAGTAGCGTCGTTTATGAAGAGGGCAGGGGACCTGAGGCCCCAACTAACCTCCCTTGTTGAAATTATCTTGAAGTGTCATAAGTCTTTTATGTTATTAAAGCTATGTACAATTTTGTTATATTTACATGACAAGAATATACTTAATACTTGATATTTATTACTCTAGTGTTAGATGTAGAGTTGTGAGTATATTTACATTACAGTATGTCATAATTTCGCAGACTTCAAGGAAACCGAGCTCTATAATTAAAAAAGAAAAAATAATATCTACTAATTGCTAATTCTATTAGTTCCTTCATTCATACTGATATATATATATATATATATATATATATATATATATATATATATATATATATATAAATATATATATATATATATATATATATATATATATATATATATATTTATATATATATATATATATGAATTTATATATATATAAATATATATATATATATATATATATATAAATGTAAATATATATATATATATATATATATATATATATATATATATATATATTATATATATATATATATATATATTTGATAGTAGCGTATTTTACTAATTACAAAATTAGTAGACTAGTTTTGTGTAATTTTCTCTGGAACCCAGCCCTCCAAAAAAAAATACATCTTAGCCCCACATATGAACCCATAATGGGCCCTTATTTCTGTAAGAAGCTACTCTGGAATAATCATTTTCGTTACTTCATAATTTCGTAGTTTTCCCAGAAAACATGGCATCGTAGTACAAATACCATAAAGCTTCCTGTGATTAAAGGAGTTTTGAAAAAGGGCGGTTATCTAATAACGAAAAGCTCAAGGTTCTTTATTACAGCAAGTGGAACAGTCAAGTAACTGAGAAACTGAAAAGAAAAGATATTGGGTTCTGAGAATCCACGAGAGGGGCAATGTTTATGGTCCTATGAAAGAAATTTCTAGAGAACAGATTTCATCAGGCTATGCTGTTAACTAATTGAGGATGTAACAACTACTTCTTCAATTCAGAAAATTTCACTTCAGGAGTAATGATCCCACTGTTCCCTAAACAACAGCATTTTTTTAGCTTTAGCTGGTGTGTCTGAGAGTTCAGTAGAAATATTCAGCCAAAAATATTCCTTTTTCCCATAATCAAAATAGAAAATAGCATAACAAGGAACATAATGGTTACTCATCCTGGAGGTTACGCTTCTCCTTGCAGTCCGTATTGCAGTTCTTAATTATCTTTCACTATGGAACGTCTTTTTTTTACTAAAACGTGAATAACTGATAATGACTTACTTTCAAATATGATTCATAAAGAATTTAACTATAATTAGAATTGTGAAAATAAAATCTGTTCCTTGCCCCACTGTATCGAAAACTCCAGTCTTTGCAATAAATAAAAGGATCAAGGCCCTCCTACGTCCTACAAAGAGTCAAATTAATGTCTGAGTCAACTGGATTTCGTGATATCAACAAACAAGTTTATTGCATTAGTCAGAGCCAGGATTTGATCCTAAGAAAGCCGAGATGATTAGCTCAGCGATCTTCATCGTTGACCAATATGCAAATGGCCGCCTAGTCTTGTTTATGCTTCAACTGAAAATGAATACAATTGGCCGAAAAAAAGAAACCCTTTTTTTGGTACAACCCAAGTGGCGGACTACTTTTAAATCTGCACTCTTTGGTGTAGACTTACAGTTACCCCTTTGTTTATACCAGATGGCTCTTCACTCACTACCCAAAAGGAAAGGCAACTCTTTCGGCTGATGTGTTTGACAGTAAGCAGAGTAATGAGGAACTCGATCTTCCTCATTCCCGTTTTCCTGAGGCTAAACTAACTAGTTTAGCTTTTCGGTCCCGTGAAATTAAAACTCTTTTGATAAACCTTGATTCTTATGGAAGAGTAGACCCAATGGTATTTTCGTTTGTTTTTTATCAAGACTGTAGATTTCTTATCTCCTAAATTATCTGTTATTTCCCACAAATCTTACAATCTCCAATGCTGTATAGAAATCCCTTGATTGTGGTCGGGAAATTCATATGATTGGCCTTGATTTTAGTGCAGCTTTTGACTGCGTTGATCATAGGGCCCTTGTTTTCAAACTCAAACAACTGGGAGTGAGAGGATCTTTTCTTAGCACCATTTATTGATTTTTGAGTAATAAATTATAAAGAATTCTTGTTGATGGGCACCATAGTGAGTATAGGAATGTGATATCTGGTGTTCCTCGGGGTAGTGTTCTTGGCCCAATACTTTTCATACTATATACACATGCTATGTGGTTTGGCCTAGAAAACAAGCTCATTCATTGCATATGCAGATGATGCTACTCTCTTTGCTTCAATTTCTCTCCTGGATGCAAACCTGTGGTTAGTGAGTCCCTTAATAGAAATCTAGCTAAAATTAGTGCATGGTGCAAATTATGGAGAATGAAGTTGAACACTAATAAAACCTAAGTATGATTGTAAGTAGTATGAGGACAGTGGCTCCTCAACATCCAAATCTCAGCATTAGTGTTATCATTATTATCTTAACTAGCTAGGCTAAAACCCTTGTTGGAAATGCAGGATCCTATAAGTCCATGGGTTCCAAAAGGAAAAAAAATAACATAGTGAGGATAGGAAATAAATGTTTCTTTAACTCTATTCGACTCTTAAATCTTAGGCATAATTTCTGATAGTAAATTTAGTTTCGAGACACACATTCGGTCTGTTTCTTCTTCAATTGCACAGAAAAAAAATTTATTATTGAAAAAAATCTCTTAAGATTTTCGGTGATCAATCTATTCTTAAGAAGTACTTTACTTCTTTCATTTCGCCTTGTTTCGAGTATTGTTCTTCTATATGATCTTCATCTCCTGAATCTCATCTTAATTTGTTGGACAAAAACTTAAGGTCTATAAAATTTCTTATTCCTAATCTAGATATTAATCTCTAGCAACGCTGTTCAGTTAGTTTTTTTATTCATGTTGCATAAGATTTTGCATAACCATCCTTTTGCTTTCATATCTACCCAGACAGTACCATCCTGTTCGTAATACTAGGTATGCAGTTAGCTCGAATAGTCATGCCTTCTCCATCATAAGGTTCAATACTACACATTATTCTAGAAGTTTTATTCCAGTTACGACCAAGTTGTGGAATGAGCTTCCTAATCAAGTGGTTGAATACGTGGAACTTCAAAAGTTCAAACTTGCACCAAATGCTGTTATGCTGCCATAAACCCTTCTTTATAGTTTATAGTATTATTATTATTATTATTATTATTATTATTATTATTATTGCTTGCTAAGCTCAGCTAGTTGGAAAAGCAGGAAGCTATGAGCCCAAGGGCTCCAACAGGGAAAATAGCCCAGTGAGGAAAGGAAATAAGGAAATACTACAAGAGAAGTTTAATAACAATAATAACATTAAAATACATCTTTCATGCATAAACTTCAAAAACTTGAAAATAACAAGCGGATAAAAATTTCAAAATAATGAGAGGAAGACAAACAAGATAGAATAGTGTGCCCGAGGGTACCCTCAAGTAAGATAATTCTAAATCAAGACAGTGTAAGACCATGGTACAAAGGCTATGGCTCTACCCAAGACTAGAGAACAATGGTTTGATTTTGGAGTGGTCCTCCTAGAAGAACTGCTTACCATAGCTAGAGAGTCTCTTCTATCCTTACCAAGAGGAAAATAGCCAGCCACTGAACAATTACAATGCAGTAGATAACTTCATGAAAGAAAAATTGTTTGGTAATTCCAGTGTTGTTAAATGTATGAGGAAAGAGGCAAATGTGTAAAGAATATACCAGACTATTCTGTGTATGTGTTGGAAAAGATGAAATGAGCAGTAATCAGAGAGAGGGATCCAATGTGTTGGTGTGGTACTGTTATAAACACACATTATGGTTCCAATCAAAATGTCTCTTCAATGTGTTATATATTTTAGATTTGCAGGTGACTTCTTCTGAATAAGTCTAAGTAAGTTAACTTTACAACAGTTTATTAGCAGCTCCATCACAGGAGTATAGATGGTTTGGTCGGATGACCATTCCGCATGACAGGATGATAAGAACTAACAAAAATATATTGTCTGATGATAACGTATACTTAGTTATCTCCGCATTTACGTAAAATGGTAAACGCAACATTAATATAGGAAGCTATCTAGATCCGGTGAGACATAACTCTTCTCACGGTTTGCATTGTGTTTACTCTTCATGGAAAATGTTACATTGCAAATGGTTAGCTTGGTCTTGACTTTCGCATCCTGTTTATGACTGACTTGGCGTTCTCACACTCCTCCTAACTTCTACATTGACCTCTTGGGTCATGGATTCAATCATGTAATTTTGCACACATTACAAATGGACTTGGCCAACCTACTACCTACTTGAAAGGTCTTGTAATTTTATCATTGTTTCTAAAATATTTTATATTAATTTACTCATTATTTTTTTGCCTTTTATTTATTTCTCTATTTCCTTTCCTCATTGGGCTATTTTTCCCTTTTGGAACATTAGGGCTTAAGGCATCCTACTTTTCCAACTAGTGTTGTACCTTAGATAATAATAATGATAATAATAATAATAATAATAATAATAATAATAATAATAATAATAATATTGAGAGGAAACAATAAAATTTTATCCAAGTTACCAATAAAGTATTCATGACGATTCTTGTTGGCATTTTTATTACAAGAAAGGAAATCTACAATGTCTTGCGGTTCCAGATGTTAATTTCATTTTTGGGGGGATTTTGTGGTAAAATGAACCAAATATCAGAAAGTTTGTAAATCAATTAGATTAGAAGAATGTAGATAACAAATGAAATAATAGAAAAAAAATAAGGAAAAAACTAATAAAACAAACAATGGAAAATACAACAGCTAAAAGGTAATAATAGAAACAACTACGAATTGATTGCCTACTAGTCTTTTTTTTTATTTTTTTATTTATTTATCTTTTTTTTTTGCAGACTCCCCTTTCTATAGTCAGCATTTTTAATTTTTTTTGCCTTAGAACCTAAGGATATACATATCACATACAATGGTTTATCTGCAATATTTCTCTGACAAAATGGAAGCCAGATATGAAAAATATCAAAGGTCAATTCGATATTGCTTGAATGAAATATAACTCTCTCTCTCTCGCTCTCTCTCTCTCTCTCTCTCTCTCTCTCTCTCTCTCTCTCTCCCTCTCTCTCTCTCTCTCTCTCTCTCTCTCTCTCTCTCTCTTTGTGTGTGTATGCTTCATGACATGTACATATTCCAGTCACTAGATCAGAAAGCCAGGCTTTCAATTATTTCAGAATCAAGATTACACTTCACCTACTTTTCATCAATAAAACCAGGAATAGGAGCTTCATCCCTTTGTTTCTTTTTAGTTTGTCTCCTCGAAGCGGCCTGTGTCTTACTCTGTGACAGACGCCGGAATCGAAGCCTGTCAGGCATTAGAACAAAGCCTTCATTCCATTGCAATACTGCTTCGATTGAACTTTTGGATTTGTTGCAATCACGGGGCTAATCTCGACGTTGGACGAGAGAGTTTGCGCTGGGGCTGGGTCTGGCTGGAGTCTAATTCCAGTCTGTCGCTCTTTCTCCTATTATTCGTTTCTTTTCTCTATTTATGCCTCTTGACTTTTTATGGCCTTATCCACTGTCCTGAGATTTTGTTGCAGCATTTTCTTTATTTTTTTACCTTCTAATTTAAATAAAGTTCAACTTATCCCAAAGCTGCAACGGAAAAACTCCTGGTATCGATTCAAAATCGCAATTTGTTCTTATTTCGTCGAGTCCTCCCTCCGACCCCGTCCCCGCTTCCCCTCCTACAATGAATCCCTTAACCTCTTAT
This sequence comes from Palaemon carinicauda, assembly GCF_036898095.1. Classification (NCBI taxonomy): domain Eukaryota; kingdom Metazoa; phylum Arthropoda; class Malacostraca; order Decapoda; family Palaemonidae; genus Palaemon; species Palaemon carinicauda. Next base: position 87,891,460 of record NC_090742.1, on the reverse strand, counting down.
TATTCTTGGCCCTTTTCTTTCGGCCCTCCCCCTCTTCCTCCCTGATATCCTAAATCCCCTTGTAAGCCCGTCCTGTACCTCCTCGCTCGCCATTTTTATCCCTCTACCCTCCATCTATCTAATCCCAGCTCCTTCTATTCCCCTCAACCTCCAACAATCAGATCCCCCTTAACCTGACTTCCCTCCTTGTCCTATACGATACCCTTCCCCCCTCTTCCTCCCATAAATCCCCCTTTCTTCGCCATTCCCTCCCTTCCTCCCTCTCTCTCCAAGGCTGTGCTAGTTTTCCCTCTGGGACACACACTGTTATCAACGCGTCAACAACTTGCTCCCGCATTTGCATTTTCCGGGCGGCTTACCATCGCTCTTGAATGAACTTTCCACCAATGATGGCTTTCCAAAGTTCGTCATTTCTGGAAATTCGACTCTGAATGAATTTCGTATTCACATGAGAGAGAGAGAGAGAGAGAGAGAGAGAGAGAGAGAGAGAGAGAGAGAGAGAGAGAGAGAGTAATATTCAGGCAAAAAACAAACTGGCAAGGGAAAAATTCATGCAAAAGGAGCAATATTCAGGGGACTAGAAGCGGACATACAGAGAGAGAGAGAGAGAGAGAGAGAGAGAGAGAGAGAGAGAGAGAGAGAGAGAGAGAAGCACGCAAAGCCAAGCAGGCAGATAAGCATTCGGACGGGACAGTGGAGCGGAAAAGGGAACGAATAAAGCGCTATTTTCTCAGCTATTGGTCGAAAATAACCGGTCAAAATCTAGGCTGTTGTCTCGCAGATATTCTAATGAGGGAAAGTTACAGGAAACGAATTTTACCTATTTTCTGTTTCTTTTTTTTTCACGTCAGAGTAATTTACATTAAAGAATAAGAGATTTAGAAAAATCTTAGTTGAAGTCAAATTGGCTTGAAAAATCAGCTCTTGCTATGGTAAGTAATATCTTTAACTTTCATTTGTTCGAAAATCCTTTTATATATGACTAATTGATTTTCCTGTGCTTTTCTTTGTTTTCATGTGTGGAGCATTGATTTCATATATTATTTTGACTTATTCTTTGGAAGAATGTACGTAATGACTGATTTATAACAACCATCTAGATGATTATTTGTTTTGAAAGTTACTAAAAAATATCATGACGATGAATGATTTATATTAATAACACTACTAACAATCTAGATTTAGATAATTAGGTACAAATTCGCACCATATAGGAAGACCTTTCTAAAGTATATACAACATAAGAATCAGAATAACTGGACATTGGTAAGAGGAAGGTTGTTTCCTCAATAGGCAGAAAAGAAACTACCTAGCATATATATACAAACAAATCTTCCACCTTATGACAATATGTCGCCTGTAAGATACGTTATAACATTGGAGATTTCTAAGATAGACAAATGTCTGTGGATTGGTTAAGCAGCATGTAATCCATTGAAGACCTACCAACGGATAATACCAGAGATATTGGGTCAGTATTACCAACGTTATCCTTTCTCGAAATCAAAGGGGGAATGTAAAGGTAGCTATGCCTTTGAGTAACCAGACTCGAAGATAACAAACATGACCAAGGAAGCAAAAGGGGGAAGGGGGCCTGAGCATAAGATAAGCGGTGTCAAGGCCTCTTGAATAGGTAAGGTTATGAGAATAATTTCGAAGTATGACACTGCAAAGGAAACAACGCATGTTTGCAAAAAAATAATGTATTATAATATTATTCCTATGATAAACAACAAAGTATCATATTAGTAAACCATTTATGAATCTTATTTCTATTTCTTGTGATGAAGACTGAAAACACAAGTTGAATGACTTGAAAATTACTTCAATAACCAATTATTATTGAAATGTAAATATCATCAAGTTTTCTAACCTCTGTGGAAGACAACAGTAGCACGGAGAGGTAGTTGTACCGCACGTGTTTCAAGCATTGTAATGCTATTGATTTTTATATCTCATGCTCTCTCCTGCAATAGAAGAACCTATTTAAGCTTACCATTGCATGCTTCACATTGTTAGAATTGTTGTACCATTGTTGCTCTCAACTGCTTGTATATAAACTCGTTATCTTGTTGAATAAAGTTCGGTTACACTCATCTCGCCTTTCTGTTAGTACCTAACAGCTACCTTGATACAATTGGTGACCACTGAAGGAGCAGCTCCCCACTGTCTTTTCGCCCACCGCTGCTCCCTATCCTTTTTACCCAGACTCTTCGATGAAACTGCCACCCTTCGCCAGCAGAGAATCGCTCGGCTTGTTTCAGCTTGTCGAAGGTCCATTATGCATTAAGGGAGTGACTCACTCAAACAGCAAAGCAAATTATATCTACTCAGCAATTCCTGAGGACACTTTCTCAGAAATCTCCGATTGGCCTCAAAATATACCTTCTGGAGCAGTACTCACCAACACCAGCTGCACGTATAGCCAAGCTTTTTCAGCTCTCTTAACAGCCATTGAGAAGAAAAAGGCTTTGGTCGCCCTAAGGGAAATGTAACCTGCTGCAGAAGGCTCATCTCAGCAAGTGAACCTACTTTGTGCCCTTTGGGTACGACGCCTACCAGAACCTGTACACGCCACCATCCCTGAGGTTGATACCTTGTCCTTGAAGGAACTGATGACCAAAGTCTACACTCTTATGGACAACCACTTCACTACCTTCAAGACCTCCATCAATGCCTCCACTCCTGATGAAGAGGACAATTATATAACACTAACCGAAGCTAATGAGAATGTGGTAAGACACAGGCTTTTGCCCCGTGATGTGCCAGAGCAGCGACAAAGCCGCCCACAACCCACATATGCTGCCCCTCACTCACACCCAGACCAACAACCTATACAGCCACTCACTGACGCCCATCAGCCGCAGTTCTGCTACGACCCCTCCATATTAGGGGCTGCTGTGAAGAAATGCGCAGATTTTTGTTAGTGGCCAAAAAACTTGTAAATAGCCCATTGCTTATGGCAGTGGCCTCCCCGTCACTGGTCTTTTCTTTTTACATGATGCAGGTACGGGTATGCGGTTTTTGATAGATACTGGTGTTTGCCATTCCCTTCTACTAATGTCACTCTCCAGGATACGACATAGTCATTCTAAGCCTGCTGACGTCTGCCTAGTAGCTACCAACAGATCAGATATCCCCACCCATTGTAAGAGACTCTCACACTCTTGTTTGGGAGTGCCAAACACTTTTGGAAGTTCTTTGTTGCCTATGTAACATTGCCAATACTTGGTGCGTATTTCCTCACCCATTTCCTCATCCCGGTTAATGTGGCACACCAACATTTAGTCAATGCAGACTCATGTTCATCAACACCTCTTCAACCAGCCACCTCTGCCTCTCACTCCACATCAGTGGACCCACACATGCTTACACCTACCTCCTCACGTCGTACCTGGATATCTTCCATCCAGAACTTCACAAAACACCCACAGTTCCCACCAAGCACGGTTTTTATCACCATTTCAAAAGGACAGGAGCCCCGATGTTTGCCAGATTCAGGCTTTTTGTCTTATATCATTTAGCAGCCTCTAAATGAACATTTAACAAAATTAAAGAAATGAGCCTTTGCCAAAAGGCCTTAAGCCTATAGTCATCACCTTCAAACATCATCCTGAGAAAGAATGGTTCCTGCACCCTTGTAGGGATTACAGGCGTCTGAACATGCAGACAAAAGTGGATCACTACTCTCTCCCTAACATCTCCGACGTTACCTCGTACTTGCCCAAAGCGAAGGTGTTCTCCACTCTCGACCTCTTGAAGGGGTATTTTCAGGTCCCCATAAACTCAAAGGACATCCCCAAGATTGCTTTCAGCACTGCTTCTGGTATATACACATTCAATGCAATGCCTCATGGATGACATCTTAAAGGACCTCCCCTTCATCGTATGTTATGTGGGTGACATACTTGTGTTCTCTTCCTCTGGAGAGGAAAACCTTCTTCATCTAGTCATCATTCTCGACTACCTACAACAGATCTGCCTTGTGGTCTGGTGAAAAAAATGAGCCTTTGGTGCCCGTGAAGTATATTTCTTGGGGCACTGCATCACTCCTGAAGGAGTCCAGGTTACGTTCAACTATTGTACACGACGTAGATTATGCAAAATCTACTCAAAAAGATTAAAAAACAATAGCAAAGCTTTATCAGCAAATGAAAATGATGGCCAGCAAACAGAAAATATAACTATATTTAAGATTTAACTTATATATTTACAGCATTACACAAGATTCACTGAATACTCACGGCACATAAAAGTAAATAAGGATAAACATAAGTTCTTATGAAGAAGTTAATCGAGTTGACTTCACAAATTATCATGCAGCAAGGAACAGATGACGTTGCTTAGTTTCAGATATTAAAGGTTAACACAAAGGAACACAGCTTCTGATGACGAACAGATGAAACTTGTTTATCTTTTTCAAGATATTATGTCGTTGCAAGTACAGCAACAAATTTCAGGTCACAATGGATGTAGCTGAAATGTCTCCACTCACAAACAGTGTTTGGTCAGATCTCCTCCCTCTCACTTGACAACTGTCCTTTGTATATGGGAAACCAATACTTCCTAATGTTCCTGATAGGCGAGAAGCATTACGCAACATGACATCATATTGTACTGTATAGCTCATGCGCACCACACAGCTGGTGCAGAAGTAGAATCTAGAACTCTTGTAGAAGAATACAGTGATATTTTCGTGTTACAACTACATCAACATATATAAAAAAAATAATTATTTCATTTTCACATTAACATATATGAAATAGTTAAGTCCTTTTCCCAAGTTATGTAATAAATATACATATATTTAACATACATATAACAGCCCACCCACTCCCCACCTGAGTAGATACCAGCTGTTCAAAATTTCTCCACACCCTTGGTCGTCAAAGTACTGCAAGAATTCTTTGGCAAGATAAACTATTATCACCGGTTGCTTCCACTATTGTCCCCTCCTCTATGGTCCCCTCGAGGACAAGCCAAAAGACCTGAAGTGGGGTCCCTTCAGGAAGTGGCCTTTTTCAATGCAAAGAATACCCTATCAACTACTGCTGCTCTCACTTTTCATGAGCCACATACCCCTTACCTTCTCTCCACTGATGCCAGCGACATCGCTGTTGGCGCAGTACTTGACCAGTTGGTCAACGGCTCGTCACACTCATTGGCCTTCTTTAGTAGAAATCTGTCCAAGGCAGAATTCGGTTACTCTACCTCCAACCGTGAATTGCTGGCAGTGCAGTTCATCCTTCTCACAGACCACATGCGTCTAATGCATGCCTTCACTCAACAGTCTGATATCTGGTCAACACCCAATATATTTTTGCCATTGCTGACTACAGCTAAGCCTTTCAACATGTCCTTGGGGAAATGAATACCGTTGTTGATGCCCTGTCAAGAAACATATTGGCTGCCATTTACCTGGAATTGGATTACAACACCTTGACAGAAGACCAACAAAAAGATCCAGAGTACCAAACATGTAGGGTATCCTGCACATCCCTCCGTTGAGAAGACATCACCCTCGGTGACTCCAATACTACCCTACACTGTGACATCAGTACTGGCATGACACAACCGTGGATACCTGTCCCCGTGGCCTCTCACATTCCTCACACTGATCTACAGCACAGCTACTGAAGACAAAGTACATTTGGCGCAGCATTACTAAGTATGCTAAGGATTGGGTCCGTGCCTGTACGTCATGCCAAACTTCAAAAGTACATCGACATACGGATCCAAGAGTGAACACTTTCCTAAACCTTGGTGCCATATTGCCCAAATTCACATTGACGTAGTAGGTCTTCTACCCACATCACAAGGACACCATAATCTGTTTACCGTCACTTACCACTCCACTCATTAGCCTGAAGCTATCCCCATGCAAACTGCAACCTCTGCCTATCTCTTAGGGTGTATAGTGAGATTTGGTATCCCTGAGCATATTATTTCTGACAGAGGTACCACTTTCACCTCTTAATTTTGGACATTATTAGCAAATTTTCTTGGCATCATCCTAAATCAGATATCCCCCTACAACCCTGCAGCCAACGGAATGGTTGAACATTTTCATCACACCTAAAGCAGTTTTGATGTCCCACTGCGATGACTCCAACTGGTTTACTCAGCTTCCCTAATTCCTCCTGGGATTAAGAACCGCTATTAAGGACCGCCTGGATGTCTCGGAAGCTGAAATCGTGTGTGGCGACCCATTGATTGCCAATGCTAGATTTTTTCCGTCTGCAACCTCCTCCGAAAATCTCCAGTGCCTGCATCACATTGTGGGGAAATTTCTTCCATGCTGCCAGACTTACAAGTCCTCAGTGAAGACCTGTATACCGAAAGATTCAAACACCGAAATGTAGGTGTTCCTTCGCACCGACAGTTGCGAGACACTGCTGACGCCACCTTACACTGGCCTTTTCCTCATTATCCATCACAAACTGAAGACTTTCTTAATTAACATTTGTGGAGTAGAATATTGGGTCTTCATTCATCCCCTGAAACCTGTGTATCTCCTGCAAGATGCCTGCCTAATTGTAATTTGCCTCTCTAAGGCAGGACACCCTATTTCACATGTGATGTGCCATTTTCAGGGTCAAAGCCATGTACCGCATGTGTTTCATACACGTTCATACACTGTAATGCTATTGCTTTCTTTATCTCTCCCTCTCTACAGCAATGATAATAGGAAAACGTGTGTAAGTTTGCCATTACATGTTTCATATTGTTGGAATTTTTATGTCATTGTTACCCTCAACTGTTTGCATATAAGCTCGGTATCTTGTATAAGGTTCAGTTACATTCACGTCGCCTTTCTGTTAGTACCTAACAGCTGCCTTGCAACATAGTATTCACAGAAGTATTTGTACATCAGATATATGTTCCATAAGAAAATTCTATCAAGAAATTATTTCTAATATCTATGAGCATGGGAGATGCGACGCCAAATTGTAGAATAAGTAGAATAAAGTATATAAATCCTAGCTCTCTCTCTCTCTCTCTCTCTCTCTCTCTCTCTCTCTCTCTCTCTCTCTCTCTCTCTTTTTATATATATATATATATATATATATATATATATATATATATATATATATATATATATATATATATATATATATATATATATATATATATATGCACATATATACATATATATGTATACATATATATATATATATATATATATATATATATATATATATATATATAAAGAAAAAGAGAGAGAGAGAGAGAAAGAGACACTTATATATATATATATATATATATATATATATATATATATATATATGATAAATTTTTTTGCACATTTAAACGTGTTTCTTTCATATTTCAAATAAGCCATATATATTAATACATTAAAGTCTGGATTCTCTTAACGACTTCGGGATCAGAGCCCAAGGCGGAACCGCCCAAAGACTATGATATCGGACCGGCGGGGATTTGAACCCTCGCCAGGATATCTGTATGCCAGTGACCATACCACTCCGCTTTCTTCGTAGCGGAGTGGTATGGTCACTGGCATACAGATATCCTGGCGAGGGTTCAAATCCCCGCCAGTCCGATATCATAGTCTTTGGGCGGTTCCGCCTTGGGCTCTGATCCCGAGGTTGTTAAGAGAATCCAGACTTTAATGTATTAATATATATGGCTTATTTGAAATATATATATATATATATATATATATATATATATATATATGTATATATATATACTGTATATATATATATATATATAAATATATATATATATATATATATTATCATATGAGGATGGCTCCCTAGTCTGGGCACTAAAAATATATACTAGTGCTCGTGACTGGGAACCAAACATATATTATATATACTACGACTTGCAAGTTAATCTACCTCTCGAGTTCCAGACTCACTTGTTTGTTTTTACATTAAAACTGTTACACTTTCAAACATTAATACACGAATTCTGAGACCGTTTTATAATTCCATTACAGCAATATATAAACCACTGAATATCCAAAGGTCTCTTAAGTACAATCAAACTAAACTGGGTAAGTACTCTTAAGTATTACTAAAACATATTTAAACTTACTGTGGTTTTTAACAGGAATCGAGCAGAATCTGGTTCGAAATAATGATGATTGGAATAATACACTCTTTACAAAAATGAATATATTCTATATAAATTACAACACTTTGAAAAGAATTTACATAACAAAAATAAGTCTCTGGAAAAAAAATTAAGTCTGAACAAAACTTAGAATAAGACAAAAATGTTACGATCTGAAATTATATAAGAACTTGACTTGAACTATTATATCTATATAAACCTTAGTCTAAGAAAAGAAATAATGCAATGGAAAATTATACAAAAGCTTGAAATAAATCTGAATAATATAATGTTCAAGTTTGACATTTAATGAATAATAGATAATAAAATCTATCCTCCCTGCAGGGCCCATTACTATAAAACCTTATACAATGCCAACACTCACACTAATATAATGATTTCAAAATCACCGTATCTTTTCGACACACGATTTGCCTTGGGGCATAGAGTCACTTAGGAGAGGACACACTAAACACTTTCAGCAATACACTGGATTGTGAGCGTGAGAAAGGGAGAGAGGGAAGTTATCTGTCTTGAGGCTGCAATCTATATCTCGATCTCAATCTGTAACATAACCTTGATGTTACCCTATATATGAAATTTGGCTAATTCCAGAAGGTTCCAGGTAGCGTTGGGGCTGGGCCAAGCATCAAAGTTGCCAAATATTACTCTCTCAAACGCTACTCACGCCATGTTAGACGGCTCTCACAGTCAGCTAACTCCGCCTACCCTTTATCCCCGAAGTAGTAAAAAAGGTAACATCCTGTCACCAGGCCTCTGCGATGTTTCTAAAGCACATGGTAGAGAGTTTTCCATAGCACATGTCACTGAGTATTCTCTGTCAAACATGACACAATACATCATAAAATATAAAAGAACATTACCTAAACCCTTGTTCATATCTTGGACGAATCCTACATAAGACTTCGTAGCAAACTTGTGAAAAAAAAAAAATTAATTCTTGAAAATAACGTAAATTTACATATATCACCTTGAATAAAGAATGCAATGAAATTAACGACGAAGGTTTTACGTAATTTACATAAAATATTTACATCTATATGAGAGAAGCTCATTTTACGGGCTGTCTAATTCATCTCCTCAATGCATATAAGAAAGCAGTATAAAACATGAATAAAATCATTAATAAAATATGGTATTTACTCTATACTAGATCAGCTTCATAAAAATAATATATATATATATATATATATATATATATATATATATATATATATATACATATATATATTTATATACATATATATATATATATATATATATATATATATATATATATATATATATATATATATGTATATATATGCGTATATATATATATATATATATATATATATATATATATATATATACATATATATATATATATATATATATATATATATATATATGTATCATCATCATCATCATCATCATCAGCCGTTACTAATCCACTGCAGAACAAAAGCCTCTGAAATGTCCTTTCACTTGCGTCTGATTATGGTCTTTCTGCGCCGGTCCACACCCACAAACTTTTTTAGTTCGTGGATACATCG
>NC_090742.1:87826822-87874322 GCF_036898095.1 Palaemon carinicauda | reverse complement strand
ATATATATATATATATATATATATATATATATATATATATATATATATATATATATATATATATATATACATACAGTTTATATATATATATATATATATATATATATATATATATATATATATATATATATATATATATATTCTTACAAAGCTCGTCTAGTGTAGTGTAAATACAGTAGTTTATTCATGTATTTTATCTATGTTTTCATATATGCATTGCAGAAGTGAATAGCCAGCGCATAATATGAGTTCCTCTCGTGTGGATATGAGTCTATTTTTTAAATTACATAAGACTTTCATCGTTAATTTCATTGTATTCTCTATTCAAATCAGTATACGTAAATTTATGTTATTTTTAAGAATTAACTTTTTATTTCACATATTTTTGTTGTGAAGTCTTACATAATTTGTTTGAGAGATTTATGTGATCCATGCGAGATGTGAAGAAGGGCTCATGTAAATGTTTTCTCTATTATTATGAGGTATTGTGTCATGTTTGAGAGAAAATACGCAATTCTTATTTTACCATATTCTTTGGAATGATTGGTTAATTTGAAGTTCTCTGGCATATGTGCTTTAGAAGGATCTCTAAAATCCTAGTGTTAGGTTGTATCTTTTTTTTTATTTCTGAGAATTGTTGGTGGGTGGAGCTGGCTGAGAGAGTTGCCATCAATGGGGTTTGTTTTCCTGGTTGATACGTGATAGTTGATGATTCTGACCTCCTTAGGCCAACCTGCCGCGCTTCCAGATCTATATAGAAATTTCTGGAAGTAACTAAGTTTCATATATATAGCTAACCCAGGGATGTATAAATCATACAGAGAATTCCAGCCTTAAATCATAGACATCTCACCCTCTCTCTATCACACACCTCCCAGTGTATTATTTTAAAAGAGTTCAGTGAAATCTCAAAGATTTGGTGTGACGAGCTTTTGTGAACATAATGATTACTTATAAAAATTCCCTTAGAGTTGTTATAACTTGCCCTGTAGTAACGTGAAAGGTATTTGTATCAATATCTTGTTAACTACATTTATTGAGTGGTGAGATTAATTAAATAGAGTGTAAAATTTAATTTCAAGTGAAACAAGTGATGGTATAATTTTCATATGTATTATCCCTTTTGGCTTTGTCTAAGGTTTCTTTGAGATTGATTTTTTAAAGTCAAGTGATAATGTAATTTTCAGAACGCAACATTTTTGTCTTTATCCTAGTTTTATTCTGACTTAATATCTCGGGTGATTTATTTTTATGTAAATTCTTTCAAAGTGTTGTAATTTTTATTGAATATATTTATTTTTGTAAAGAGAGTATTTCAATCACCAGGGTTTATTTCATACTTGCTCGTATCCTGTTAAAAAATCTAAGCAAGAGGTGGTTTTAAAAAAAGAGAGAAGGTAGGAAGAAAAAGAGAAGGAAGAAGTGTGGCATGCGCAAGAGTTGGAGCTGTTGAACACCCGTACATAGTTGTCAAGGGAGACAGAGATGACCCCTACTAAGCACGAACCTGTGTTTAATGTGTCGGATGACCAGATGTTAATTCCATGGTTCACAAAAGAGGCCCAAGATAGGTTCTTTGATCATTTTGAAACGGTCGCATCAACGATGAAATGGTCTGGAGATAAATGGTCTGTGTTATTGCAGAATGTGATCTTTGGGAAGGGCTGCAGTGCTTATTTATCCTCATCTCAGGACCAAAGGAAGGAGTAATAAGAAGTGAAGCGGAGCGTGCTGCAAGTGTATCACATGACCCCTTAATATTATAATGAAATGTTCTTTGATTACGCTTATAAGGTACGACGATGTTTGAAGAGATAGACAGAGGTTGCTAACGTGAGGGAGATTGCTGATTTAGTACATTTGTTAATACTAGAACAGTATCTACGAGGAATTCCTGTACACATTCGAACATACTTGACAGAGGTGAAGAAACTTGATAAAGGCACTTCGTTGCGTTAAGATTATAGTATTATCAGTCGTAAACCCTCATCAGGCCTGAAGTTTAAACCATGGCTCCGACCAAATGTCAAGTATTTTCCAAACCATGGAAACCAGTTCAGTAATAACTGCGTGAACAAGTTAAACAGTTACAGTGGAAGTAGCACTAGTACTGTTCCTAGCAGAATGTGATAGTACCACAGCAACAATCGTCGAATCGTTCTCCTTCAAGTATCAAGTAAGATGTGCAGAAGGTTAATATTTTCTGTTTGATTGTGGCAAGAGAGGCCATTATCAGTAAGGAATGTTGGTTGAACCAACTGAAAGCAGTCGCCCAAGTGATTAAGGATAATTCGATTTTACAGAATAAAAAGACAAAGAAACAATCAGGAAAGGTTGAAGAGGAAAATAAACCAGCCAACGTTTACATGAAGAACAGGGCAAACCCAAACAGCTTGGATAACTTTAAACATTACATTCATGAAGGTATGTTAGCAGCAATAGACGGGAGTGAGCAAACCCCGGTCAGGATATTGCACGACACAGGTTGTAACCATAGTGTGGTGGTACGAGGAGTACACACGTTGGTGAATTAGAATCTCACCGGAGACTTGGTTGTTTTGAAGGGAATATGAGGTGAAGAGGTTACCTGTATTTGCCATTTGAAACTGTCATGCGAGTTGGTGATAGGTAATTTTGATTTTGTGGTAAAGGATTCTGGGTAATGAAGTTAGTGGGGCACCGTTTGTGCCTAGTCCCATTGTAACGGAAAAATTATTGAAGTATATTCCTACGACTGAAATAGAGAAGAACTACTCTTATCTGTTTCCTAGTTGTGTGGCGACTAGGAGTATAATGAAGAAAGTGGCTGCTGTAAGAAGGAAAAGAAATCAAAGGAGCAATGAACTCGGAGGATTTGTTTTTCAAAGAAGAGGATTCCCGTGATGGTACGCAAGAGAACTCCAAAGTAAGCCCGAGCGAAGAGGAGCAACATACAAGTGCATATGAAGACAAAGGAATAATGGATCTGGAAGAAATAGAAAACTTAGTGTTAGAAGTAGGACAAGTGAGTAGGAAAAGGCTAATTGGATTGCTTATGAGAATGCATAGACACATCGATATTCATGAAAATGCTGAATGGGTGATATATCATCAGATATTAATTCCCGCTCCATTAAGAAGGAAGGTTATCGCCTAAGCGCACGAGACGGGACATTTGTGGGGATAAGAAAGATGACGAAGATTATGAAGCAATTTTTCTGCCCTGGCATGCATAAGGATGTGAGTCAGTTTTGCCAAGCATGTCACGTATGTTGGATGGCTGGAAAGCAAAACGAGTACATAATAAAGCTCCCTTACACCTAAAAGAAGTGTGAGGAGACCCCCTAAGCAAGGTAATGATCAAAATTGTGGGACCTTTACCGAGGACGAAAATAGGTCATAATTATATGTTAACCTTGTTATTTCCACAGACAAGATACCCGGAAGCCATACTTGTCAGGAACATCGGTGCCAAAAAAAAACGCTGAGAAGTTAATAGACTTTTTTACTAGAGAACGAATTTCATGTCAAAATTATTTCAGGACGTAATGAAACTGTTGGATGTGAAACAACTATCAATTGCTTATCATCCAGAAACCCAAGGTGCATTGGAGAGGTTTCATCAAACTTTGAAAAGTGTGTTAAAGAAGTTCTGCAACGAAACGGGGAATTAATGGGACATTGGACTACCGTTGATATTAATAGAGGTACAAAATGCTTATCAAGAAAACATGGGATGTAGCCCGAATGAAATGGTATTTGGACGAGAAGTACGAGGACCGATTAATATGGTAGCAGAAAAATTAAAGGACCAAGAGAAAACGGATGGAGAATATGTCAAGAATTTGAGGAAAAGGATCGGCGAGATAAGGAAATTTTCTTGCCAATAAAGAGATTCCAAAGACCATTCAAGATTTTGGAGAGATCAGTGACCTGACCTACGTTATTGAAACCCCAGGAAGAAGGAAAAGTCAAAGGAAAGTACACGTTAACCTACTTAAACACTACTTAAGCGAAAACGGGACCGAATGATTCGTCTAAGATTCAGAGCTTGAAAAAGAAATTAGCTCATTTGGACAAGGAGCAACAAGAGGAATTGAGCTGATTAATTAGAAGTTCCCTGGAATTGTCTCAGACATCCCGTAATGAACCAACCTGACGAAATTTGAGATACACCTTAAAACAACTGAAAAACCATTCAAGCAACGAGCTTATTGACTGTCGCCGTATCACTGAGAAGTCATGAGAAAAAAAGTGGACCATTTGTTAAAAAATGGATTAGCCGAAGAAAGTTATAACCCTTACAATTCTCCATACTTGCTCGCAAAAAAAAACCGGACGGATCCTTCAAGGAGTGTACGGACTACTGAAAGTTAAATTCGATCAGTGTGGCCAATAATTATCCACTGCCGCTCATCGACCAACTACCTGACAATATCAGAAAATCGAGATTCGTCTCCAAGATTGGCTTCTTAAAGGGCTATTATCAAATTCCTTTGGAGGACAACTCAAAATTAGTATCAGCTTTTCATAACACCATTTGGGTTATATCAATACATGCCATTTGGTCTAATGGTATGCCCCTGCTACTTTTTAACATGTGAAGGATAAACTTCTAGGATCAATAGAAGGAGTAGGCATATATCTCGACGATATTGTGGTATATTCATCGACCTGGGAAGAACATCTGTGAATCCTGAAGAAGGTATTTCAGAAGCTGCAAGGAGCATACCTGATAATTAACCTTTAGAAGAGCGAATTTGGAAAGGCGACAGATCTGCTTGGGAATTGAAATAGGAAGTGGACTAATCACCCCGGTAGCCGCTAACGTCGGGAGAAAAAATAAATCACCACCCCACACAATGAGAACGCAGTTACAACGTTTCTTAAGGATTGTATTATTCTACAGACGTTTTTGCCCAAACTTTTCGGCTGTGATCTCTCCCTTGACGTATTTGACTAGCCCCAAGAAAAACATTTATATGGACAAGCAAGTCCCAGGAATCCTTCGACATGATAAAGGCCATATTAACTTTGAAACTAATACTGCAAACACCTGATTTCAACATGAAATTTCTCATCCAAGTGGATGCATCGGATAACGGAATTGGAGCTGTATTATTGCAGGAAGACGAGGAAGGAATTCTTCACCCGCATTGTTTTATGTTGTCGAAGCTGAAGAGTCATCAGTGAGCCTAATCGACAGTTGAAAAGAACTACTAGCGTTAATCATAGCGATAAAAAAGTTTGAAGTCTATGTGAATCAATCACAGAATGAGGATATTATTGTGCATTCAGATCATAATCCTTTAACTTTTATTAATAAAACTGAAAATAACAATCAAAGGTTAACTAGGTGGTAATTATGTTTGCACCCTTATTGTATTAATGTTAAGCACATATCAGGTAGAGATAAAATGGTTGCAGATTATTTATCTCAGGCTGAATCAATGGATTCAGACCCGGAATAAATAATCTTTTTTGGGGGTAACCTATCTGACAAAGCTGGTCTATTATAGAGTAATAACAGTAGTTTATTCATGTATGTTATTTATGTTTACATCTGTGCATTGCAGAGGTGAATAGCCAGCTCTTAAGATGAGTTCGTTTAGTGTAGGTGTAAGTCTCTTATGTAAGTTATGTAAGACTTTCGTCGTTGATTTCATTGCATTCTTTATTCAAGTCAGTATATGCAAATTTACGTTATTTTTAAGAATTAACATTTTATTTCACGTATTTTTGTTACATAGTCTTAATGTAATCTGTTTGAGAGTGTTATATGATCCATGCAAGGTGTGAACAAGGGCTTATGTAAATTTTTTCTATACTTTTATGATATATTGCATCATATTGGAAAGAAAATATGCAATTCTTATTTTTCCATGTGCTTTAGATGGATCTCAAAAATCCTAGTGTTAGGTTGTATCTTTTTTTTATTTCAAGGAACAGTGGGTGGGCGGAGCTTGCCGAGAGAGTTCCCGTCAACGGGACTGGTTCACCCTGTCAATATTTGGTAGTTGTATCACTGACGCCTTTGGGCTAACATCCCCCCCCCACCCCCACCCACAACTGCTTCTAGATCTATTTAGAAATTTCTGGAAGTAGCTAATTTTCACATAGCAACCAAAAGATCATGTAGAGAATTCCGGCCTTAAGTCATATCCATCTCATCCTCTCTCACTCACACACCTCTCAGTGTATTGTTTTAAAAGTGTTCACTGATATCTTAAAGTTTTGGTGTGAGAGGTTTTTATAAACATAGTATTTATGATAATTCTCTTAGAGTTTTTTGTACATGGCCCTGTAGTTACGTGAAAGGTATTTGTATTGTTATCTGGTTAACTATATTCATTGAGTGTTAAGATTAACTAAATTGTGTGTATAATTTGATTTCAAGTAAAACAAGTAATGTTATAATTTTCATAAGTATTATTTCTTTTGTCTAATATTTCGAGTCAAGTGATTATATAATTTTCAGAGCGTAACATTTTTGTTTTAATATAAATTTTGTTCAGACTTTACATTTCAAGCGATTTATTTTAATATACATTCTTTCAAAGTGTTGCAATTTTTATAGAATTAATTTAATTTTGTAATGATTGCATTATTGCAATCACTAGGGTCTATATCATACTCGCTCTTATCCTACTAAAAAATCGAAGTAGGAGGGGGTTTTCAATAGATCGTAATAATAAATACCCAATGTTGTTTTGAGTATACTTAAGAATCCTTAAGATATTCAGTGCTTTGTATATTGCTTTCTGTGAGTTACATAACTGTCTTAGAGATCAGGTAGTAGTATTTTCGAGTGTAACAGATTTAATGTAAAAACAACCAAGTGAGTTTGGAACTCGAGAGGTTGTATAGCTTGCCAGCCGTGATATGTATAATATCATATGTTTAGATCACAAACAAGGGACCATTGTATTATATATATATATATATATATATATATATATATATATATATATATATATATATGTATGTATATATGTATATATATTTATATATATATATATATATATATATATATATATATATATATATATACATACATATATATATATATATATATATATATATATATATATATATATATATATATTATATATAATATATATATATATATATATATATATATATATATATACATATAACATATTTATGCTAAACTTTATTAACTGGATGAAATGTGATCCTTTTTGGGAAAATACACTTTATGTCAGAAGGAAACATTAGAATGGAAAGACACTTAAAAAGTTCAAAATATCGTTTATGCTCGATCTTTATATAAAATCTATAAAAAACTGAACTCTGACATCTACATTACATTGGAGGTGCAGACCGATTAGAAGATTTGCAAAGCTTCACGAAGGATTTGGTCAGATGAAAAGCATATTTGGTAACTATTTAAAACCAAACATTAGAATGATATGTAAACAGGGAGATTGTAATTTGGTCTTCTCTGGCATGTGAAAAATTATTAAAAGTGAAAGCACCGAATCCCTGAAATCAGAAATGTTCTCTTCTTTAAACAAAAAATTACTAATTTACTTGAGAATGGTTGTATTAAAAGCAAGTAAAAAGGTACCTATCAATATATATATATATATATATATATATATATATATATATATATATATATATATATATATATATATATATATTTGCTTTCTGTGGAAGTATCTACATATTCCTAAAGATTATTTCATACGCTGCCTGTTTTGAGAAACTTCTCCCAAATTAGATTCTCGACGAGCGTGCAAGAAAGAGTTCACCCTCTTTGTCTGCTGGAGCGTGGAAGGCAACAGATGCGAGTCGAAGTTCCGCATGCAAGTGAATTGGCAGACTAATCTACTTTTAGCTGAATTGGGACTTGGTTGCGAGTCTTCCATTCAAGGAAGATGCTCTCGACTAGAGCCTAACTCTGTGGCATTATCTGGATATATCTGTACAAACCCAAAAGAAAAGAAGTAGTAACAAAATTTCTTTTAGCACTTGGAGAATTAGTGGCGTTATTCCATTATGTAATGTATTTGCGGTACCTCAAGTCCAGCTGATTAACGCCCAACTTCCATAACTCCTATATTATCTGAAGTCTTTCAACATCTTTTGGCAAAATTTTTAAATAGGTTTACTGAAAGTAATCTGTTACCTAATTTGCAATTTGGATTTCGTAAAGGCCTTCGAGAGTGTGATGCCCTTCTTTCAGTCTCCAAATCTGTACAGAAATCCCTTAATTTTGGTAAGGAAGTTCGTATGATTGGCCTCGATTTCAGTGCAGCTTTTGACCGTGTTAATCATGAGGCCCTTGTAATCAAATTTTCAAATTCAAGCCGTTAGAAGTGGGTGTCTTTCCTTAGCATCATTATTGAATTTTTATGTAAGAGATCGCAGGAAGTTGTTACTGATGGACGCCAAAGTGAGTTTAGGAATGTGATATCTGGTATCCTTCAGGGTAATGTTCTTGGCCCATCACTTTTCTTCCTATATACACATGACATGTGGTTGGGCCTAGAATACAAACTCGTTGCATACGCAGGTAATGCTACCCTCTTTGCATCAATTCAGTCTTCTGAATGCAGATCTGGGGTTGCTGAATGCCTTAACAAAGATCTAGCTAAAATTAGTTCATGGTGCGAATTTTGGGGCCAGAAATTGAATCCTAACAGAACTCAATGTATGATTACAAGTAGGTTGGGGACAGCGGTTTTTGAACAGCCGGATATCAACATGGATAATGTTTAGTCAAGTCTATGTGACTTAAAATTTCAGGTGTGACTCTTGACAGCAAATTTACTTTTGAGGAAAACTTTAAGTCTGTTTCTTCTTACAATGCACAATATATATATATATATATATATATATATATATATATATATATACAAAAAAAAAAAGATCTGTTACGGAGAAAATCTTTCAAGAGTTTCGGTGATCAGTCTATTTTAAAGAAGTGTTTTACGAGTAATTCTTTCATTCTACATTCTTTCCACTATTCCTTATCTATATATTATTCTCTGTTCCCGTCGTTCAATTAGTTCATTATGCATGTTGCATAAGATTTTCATAATTCTGAATATCCTTTCCATTCAAATCTTCCCGCACAGTACCATACTGTTCGTAACACTAGGTACGCAGTTAACTCTAATAATTATGCCGTCTCCATTTTAAGGCTCAATACTACGGAGTATTCTACACATTTTATTACAGTTGTCAACAAGTTGTGGAAGGGTCATAATAATCCAGTAGTTTAATCGGTGGAACTTCAAAAGTTTAAATTTGCACAAATATTTTTATATTGAACAGGTTTATATGATTCGTTTTATAGTTTATAAACAAAACATCTGTTTTAATGTTACTGTTTTTAAAATATTTTGTTTTAATTTTTCATTGCTTCTCTTGTAGTGTTTATTCCCTTATATCATTTCCTCACTGGACTATTTTTTACTGTTGAAACCCTTGGGCTTATGGCACCCTGTTTTTTCCAACTAGGGTTGTAGCTTAGCTAATAATAATAATAAAATAATAATAATAATAATAATAATAATAATAATAATAAAGGAGGGTACCGCCATTTCTAGATCAATGATAAATATCGGAAGAAATATTGATAATGTTAATTATTGATTGTATTTGTATATTTAGCCATTTCTGGTTGAAAAAAAGAAGAATCATATATTCCTAATGATAGTCATAAATGGTTGTAATTGGCTATATATGTATTTACTTAAAAAGGTTGCAAAAACTATCATACTCATTTACAGACATTAGATTTAGATATACCGAATAATATGTACTCTGAACCCCCCCCCCCCCCCCCCAAAAAAAAATGAAGAGTAAACCTCACTCGTGGCTGCTTACACTAGAAATATTTACCTACGCCAACGAAGTTAAAAGAGGGTTGTGTTTTAGCCTCTGTTTGTCTCTTTGTTTGTTTGGTTGATTGTGAACAGCTTCCTACCCTCAATTTTATTCATGGAGTACTGGAACTTTCAGGGATTAATTGTTATATTAAGGAGTGGAAGTGTTATAATTTTGAAAGTTCTAGGTCAACAGTCAAGATTAAGGCCGAGCTAAATATCGACCAAAATAACTCCATGTAAGGTGGTTTCGAAAAATTAGCAGCCGTGACGGAGGTCTGCACTCTTAGAGTGCTTTCATAATTAAATATATCTTTATTAGACATTTTTCTTAGTAAAGAAATTGCAGAGCCGGATATAATATCGGTTATCTTTCTTTGATAAACTATATCGCCATAAAAAAAAGTCTATTTGTAATGAAAATTATTCGGAAACTTATCTTATCTAAAGAGCTGTCAATGTACATCACTAAAGGCAAACATATAATTTGATAAGCATTATTGTTTCCAATGAAACAAACAAATACTGCCAACACCGAGGCGTAAGATATAGAGGCATCTTCTCGCCCATTTCCTATATTACCGAGAGGCGACAATTTTGTAACTTTTTCGAAAGTAGTAGTCTAGTAGGAAGATAGGGTTCCCATGCACCCCCATGATACATTTTTTTAACTTGCATTTTTGCAATCCCTGGGGTGTCTGGAAACAGAATCCCCTTTGTTCCCATTCAAAAAAATGTCCCATGTGGGTCGTTTTGCTGTCTATTTGTCCGCCATCTTGGATTTCTTGAGATGTAAAAGTTAGGGGTAGGGGAAATATAAAGGACCTTTTCGTAAAGAAATAAATTAGTTACAGGTACAAACTAGGTATCATTGGAAAGGGTATGAACAGCACTATCACAAGAACCCATCACTTATTCGGTCATGACATTGATGACGTCATCAGGGGTCAAAAGGTCACGTTAAAGGGGCACTAGTCAAAATTCGGGCCCATCCAATTTGTTAACCATCCCGCACCTAACTGAATAAATATTTTGGATTCTACTTTGCTTCAAAGAAAGTGTACATGAATAGGTAGTTTTTAAATCTAAAACAAATTAATTAACTAGAGGGTAATATTATTAACTCTTTCCACGAATAAAATGAAAATATTGAAAAAATGATTTTTTTAAATGAGATTAATGTGAAATTCCAGTTCGACATATCTTTGTTTTCTCTGCCTTTCTGTTATGGTAAAAGGCCTTATATGTTCCAATGAGTCCCGAAATACAGTCTATGTATAATTTCATTGGTATCTTCACTTGGTATTATCAGAATATGCAATACACACATATATATAGACAGAATGTCTGATAACGAGTTGCTATAACACGCAGGCCAAAAATGTATTAACTTGCACTATTATCATGACTGCCAAAAGTCTCAATGTTCATATTAATCTAATCTTCATTATCACTGAGAAGTTCTTCATTGTCACTGTCTTGGTCAGCCTGTTCTCCATCAGGGTCATTATCACACTGTTCCATCTCTTCCGTAGTCTTGTGAACTAAGTCTATCAAGGCAGGGGAAAGTACCGGGCTGCAAGACCACACTGGCTCCAGAACACCCTCATAATTTTGTTCCCAACCTTGTTCAGGATCATATGGCTTTGGAGACCAGAAGATTGGAATATCTGCTCGCTTGTAGGATAAGTCGTGTATGATCAATCACACTGAGCCAGAAAGTGGCTGTTTTCCCTAAATGGCCATCACGAACCTTGTCTTCGTAAGCCTGATACTTGTCCAAAATGATGACAGTAGATGGATCATGCAAGGCATGACCAAGAGACTCATGACTGCAGTTCTCGACAGCACTGAGCAGGGCCACAGGGTTGGTGATATCTACATTCTCCTCTTCACTGAAGCGCTCTATCAACAACCGCTCCATTGCTTCACTGACAGTCTTCAGACAGAATAGAGCTTTGGTGTATGCCTTCCCTTTTAGCACACTCTTAAGACAGCCACTGGTTACAAGTCCAGCCTCAAGGAAGATTTCAGCGTAGCCAGAGCCCAGACATTTGTGACCAGTCAACATGCCTATATAGTTCATCACTGTGTGGAAAGGCCCTGGGGTTACCACATGGTTCTTGTATTCTTCAGGAAACTTCCAAATGAGGGGGAGTGCTTTCATGCAACCTCCAAGGTCAATGGTGCTAAGAACATATTTCTGGCTGACCTCCAGCGTAGCATCTTCTGAACGCTTCAACAGCTCCCTGATCACGGAATATTCGGTGAACGGCTGATTGATCGGGTTGAAATAGTCAATAGTCGATTTCCGAGACAGTTTTTTGCCAGTAGCTGAGATGAAGCCACCAAATCCAGGGACAAGTTGCGTTTCTTTACCGTGTTTACTGTCAGTGACCATTCACATTAGTAACCACAAACGGTACTCTTGGATGCACTCTGCTTACAACTTAGCGTTTGCGATGGGTGGACTGAACTTTGCTCCTGGTGGAAACTTGGGCCCAACGCGACCATAAATATGAAGAGGGGGCACTGTTGCTGGGGTTCCAACTTCCAAACAACGAGTCCTATTCCGCTGCTTGAGTGGGAGAGTTCTATCTTTGTCGGCAATGTCAGCATTCGGTT
Source organism: Palaemon carinicauda (assembly GCF_036898095.1). Taxonomy (NCBI): domain Eukaryota; kingdom Metazoa; phylum Arthropoda; class Malacostraca; order Decapoda; family Palaemonidae; genus Palaemon; species Palaemon carinicauda. Next base: position 87,861,858 of record NC_090742.1, on the reverse strand, counting down.
TTACCTCCTGTATCATAATCCCTCCAGTGCTGTTCACTACGTTTGATCCATGGACATTTGTAGTTATTTTGTTTAAGTTCTCCCACTCAACATGGAAAACTTCGTTGTCCTCACCAATAGCAATTTGGGGAGTGAGCGAAGAGGAAACATCGTCAATGGCTCCTGCCAGTGCTGTCTCAACTTCCAAGCCAAAGTCATAGGACTCACTGTGACCTAATCTATGGAGTATATTGGTGAGTTGCTTGCTTCTATACAGGTGTTGTATGGTGCTACAAAGCAGAATGTGTTTAGGTAATTTCCACTCTCCGTTTGTCACAGCACGGCAGATGTCCTGAAAATGAAACCACTAGACATTAGACAAAAAATGGTTTACATTTTCATTACAGAGTGTGGTAAAACTATATATCAAGACGGTAAAGCAAATGTGGTTAAATCTCACCTGAGCTATGGAAAGGACCAAACGTCGGCACTTTTCAGACTTTTCCATGACTACTTCATCCACCAGAAGAGTCGACAGGAACTTCATAAGTTCTGTTGGAAGGTATTCTTCTGATGCTCTGGCATCCAGCTCATCAGCTGTTGGAGGCCAAGGAAGTGGTGTTGACTCATGGAACATCCTCTGAACAGCAATGCGCAAGTGGAAGGCAACATCCTCAAACTTGTCTCTGGAACCAAGTCTATATGCATATGTCACTGCTTCCGCAACAGAGATGCTTTTGCTGTACACCAGGTTGAAGGTTATGCATCCCCTGTCCCCAGGAAAAACTTTTGTGAAAGCGATGCTCTCATTAATTTCATGTCTTTGAAGTCGGGTCTTCAGCTTGTCACTTCTGAAATCTGGATTTGGAAATCCACAGCGTTCAATTTCTTAGACGTATAGGTGGCGGAGTGTTCCAAGTTGCACGACCTCCTTCTGGCCAATAACTCTCACGTATAAAATCCAGAACTTTATTAAGCAAGCTTTGATGAGCTTCATGCTTTACATCATGCTTGTCTTCAGTACTTCTGTTGGCTTGATAACGTAAGTAATTCACATGTCTCAGTTTGAAAGAACTATGACAGGATTTATGGAAATGAGCCTCCCTTGCAAATAAATCTTCGCCTGCCACATTGCGATGTAAACGATTGTCTTCCATTTCTAGGGCTTGGGATTCAATATGAGTCCAAGCTGCTTTCTTTCCCTTGAAAGATGCAAACTGGACACAACGTTCAGTCCTTCCAGAAACTTTCGTCTCAAGCTTTCCACAGAAAATACACTCAGGTGGAAAAATGTTCTTGGAAGAGGTTGATGATTTACGAGGGGATCGAATTGTTGAAGGTTCATCGTCTAGCACAACACATTTCAAACGATCCTGATGTTTGGTAAAGGCCTGATAGCAACCCCGGTGATAGCCTGTCATTTCCAAGTCCAAACCATCAAGACTGTCTGGAATTAACTAACACACAGCTTCCATACGAGTGGGTGAATCATGTGACTGAAGGAGCCGTTTCTTACGAAAATTATGTAACATCTCAAGTTTTTCCTGGGGACGACCCTTTATATTCTGTAGTGGTATAAATTCACCTTGCTGTATGCCACTCACATGTAAAATGCATACAGAATGAGGCATCTGCAGTTCCTCCAAATTGCAACCATGATCAGTTCGGCGTTTCTTTGCCTTTGACATGATAAAGCCACCGCCATCACCAGTTAACTACAACTAAGCATGCACTGCCACCACCACTGTACTAAATCCAGAGCTGTTATCTGAAAAAAAGACATTATTAACCACCACCAATAAACTACAAAGCTATAAGCGGGTATGCATGCCACCAGAAATTACAGCTACTAAAACATTTTATCAAAACTGCTCAGTGTCCTGTCAACAAAAGAGACAGCACTATCAGTTGAAGAAACTGAACACCACCACTAAAGTGCCAAGGAAGTTACGATGCCTTCACCTGAAATAGAAAAAAACAGTTGATAATCATAGCCATAAACAGTTATCATCTATGGACAGTAAAAGAAATCACTTTCATGCGAAGGACACACCGAAACAGTAAACTCAGCGCATAACCGCATTTTTTTCAATATTTTCGTTTTATTTGTGGAAAGGGTTAATAATGTTGCACTCTAGTTAATTAATTTGTTTTAGATTTAAAAACTACCTATTCATGTACACTTTCTTTGAAGCAAAGTAGAATCCAAAATATTTATTCAGTTAGGTGCAGGATGGTTAACAAATTGGATGGGCCCGAATTTTGACTAGTGCCCCTTTAACGTGACCTTTTGACCCCTGATGACGTCATCAATGTCATGACCGAATAAGTGATGGGTTCTTGTGATAGTGCTGTTCATACCCTTTCCAATGATACCTAGTTTGTACCTGTAACTAATTTATTTCTTTACGAAAAGGTCCTTTATATTTCCCCTACCCCTAACTTTTACATCTCAAGAAATCCAAGATGGCGGACAAATAGACGGCTAAACGATCCACATGGGACGTTTTTTTGAATGGGAACAAAGGGGATTCTGTTTCCAGACACCCCAGGGATTGCAAAAATGCAAGTTAAAAAAATGTATCATTGGGGTGCATGGGAACCCTATCTTCCTACTAGACTATAGAGACGCAGGTTACATCAGTTGCCATCTAAAAAACATTACTTATACTATTTTGAAATAGTGAAAACTAAATAAAACACTTTTCGAAAGTGATGGTATTGTAGACTGGAAATCATAATAGAGAGAGAGAGAGAGAGAGAGAGAGAGAGAGAGAGAGAGAGAGAGAGAGAGAGAGAGAGGGGGGGTGGCAATGTTTTTGTGTATGTGTGTATTTGCGTGTGTTCCCTATAGAAAAAATGTAAAAGGAACCTACGCAATATCTAATGATCGAAGCTTATGTAATTTTCATCGAGAAAGCAAACGTCGCTATTTCCACTTTGATCAAGATCCACCTAGGGGGTCTACAGGCCCCTTAGTTAAAGACCCCCAAAACTGTATTCCATGAAAAATGGTGGCTAGGACCCTACACTCTTTCAAATTTTTAATAATGATAATAATAATGATAATAATAATAATAATAATGATAATAATAATAACAATAATAATAATAATAATAGTAATAATGATAATTATTATCATTATTATAATAATAATAATAATAGTAATAATAATAATAATAATAATAATAATAATAATAACAATAATATATATATATATATATATATATATATATATATATATATATATATATATATATATATATATGTATATGTATATATATATATATATATATATATATATATATATGTGTGTATATATATATATATATATATATATATATATATATAATATATATATACATATATATATATATATATATATATATATAAATTATATATATATATATATATATATATATATATATATATATATATATATATATATATATTCCGAGGAAGTCAACGAAATTGGTCCCGAATCACTAAGTTCCCCCTTAAGGGTGTCATATTGCACAGAACCCCACCCACTTTAAACCTTAGATATATGATTGGCCTTGATTTTAGTGCTGCCTTTGACCGTGTTAATCATGAGGCCCTTGTTTTCAAACTGAAACAGTTGGGAGTGGGTGGGTCGTTTCTTAGCATTATTATTGATTTTTTAAGTAATAGATCTCAAAGAGTTGTTGTTGATGGGCACCATAGTGATTATAGGAATGTGATATCCGGTGTTCCACAGGGTAGTGTTCTTGGCCCATTACTTTTCATACTATATACACATGACATGTGGTTTGGCCTAGAAAACAAGCTTGTTGCATATGCAGACGATGCTACTCTCTTTGCATCAATTCCATCCCCTGAATGTAGATCTAGGGTTGGTGAATCCTTAATAGAGATTTAGCTAGAATTAGTGCATGGTGAAAATTATGGGGTATGAAGTTGAATCCTAACAAAACTCAAAGTATGATTGTAAGTAGGTCAAGGACGGTGGCTCCTCAACATCCGGATCTCAGTATTGATAATGTTTCTTTAAATATGTATGACTCTTTCAAAATTTTAGGTGTGATTCTCGACAGTAAATTTAGTTTTGAGAAACATATAAGGTCTGTGTCTTCTTCAGTTGCACAAAAAATAGGCTTATTGAGAAAGTCTTTCAAGATTTTCGGTGATCAATCTATTCTGAAGAAGTGTTTTAATTCTTTCATTCTACCTTGTTTTGAGTATTGTTCTCCTGTCTGGTCTTCAGCTGCTGATTCTCATCTTAATTTGTTGGACAGAAACTTACGGTCTATTAAATTTCTTATTCCTGATCTAGATATTAATCTCTGGCACCGTCGTTCAATTAGTTCATTATGCATGTTGCATAAGATTTTTCATAACTCTGGCCATCCTTTACATTCAGATCTCCCAGGACAATTCTATCCTGTTCGTAATACTAGGCAGGCAGTTAATTCTAATAGCCAGGCCTTCTCCTTCACGAGGCTCAATACTACGCAGTATTCTAGAAGTTTTATTCCAGCTGTTACCAATTTGTGGAATGATCTTCCTAATCGGGTGGTTGAATCAGTAGAACTTCAAAAGTTCAAAGTTGGAGCAAATGCTTTTTTGTTGACCAGGCGGACATGAGTCTTTTATAGTTTATTTATGACATTTGTTTTTGATGTTGTTAATAGTTTATATATGACATGTCTGTTTTGACGTTGTTACTGTTTTTAGAATGATTTATTGTTAATTTGTTCTCTTCATTTATTTATTTCCTTTCCTCACTGGGCTATTTTTCCCTGTTGGAGCCCCTGGGCTTATAGCATCTTGCTTTTCCAACTAGCTTTGATAGTAATAATAATAATAATAATAATATATACAACTCTATGTAACAATTAAAAGCGTATACTCATAAAAATTTCCGAGAAAGACAGTGGAAGTGGTCCTCAATCTATTAGTGCCCCTTAAGAGACCTATGTGAGGGATGTAAAGAACCCTTACCCTCTTAAAACTTCAGATAGAAGGAGAAGGAACATTAATGCCCGAATAATGGCTGCTATGAGTGAAGAAGAAGGCAATCACCAAAGAAATTCTCACCTTGAAAATAACCAAAAAGGAATTACAGCACTAAGATATCATGAATCGAGAAATAAAAGCCAAATTCGACTTCAGGCTAACCAACAAAGAATGATGACTCAGTGAAAACTCTGAGAATAATCACCATATTGATAGAGTCAAGCGTGCAGAAGTTAAAGCACGTCCGTTTAATGCAGAACAATTGCGTCTTGGTGTCTTCATCTATGACCCAAGACATAGTAAGGAACAGAAGAGATAGTACAAATTGGCTTGATGTCACACAAATGTAATCACTATGATGCTTTGAAATGGAAGAATGAACCTCCTGGACTGTGTTGCAGTGGAGGGAATGTTCTGCTAACTTTGTTGCAAATATCCCCTCTGCCTTAACATAGAAAATGTTTTATCTTCACAGTTGTACAGTTATCCCAATTTAAATATTGGGCGATAAGCATATCTAGGAATTGAGAAATGTGTTCCAGAATAAGTCATCTTAGAGATAACTACATGAATCGACCAGTAGCGAAATGAAACCAACTGAGTACTTTATTATAGACACATCGAATATATTTACACACTAGTTCCCGTCAAGAAGGTCACAAAATAGAACATGCTATTTCTTGTCCAATCGGCAACTGGTTCTGTTAACAGTTAACAATGAGAAATAGGCAGACAGGTTGATGTAAGTTGCTGTCAGTGCGAGGAGAGAGCAAAGGTACAAAGGATAATATATACAAAAAAGAGAAATGTCGTTACTATGTACGATCGTGTGACACACGGGTGGTGCACTTTTATTGGCCTTCGCCAGTCATGATCCGCCTTTATACTTTTATACCTTTAAATTGGTATGTACCTTCGTTACATTCGCGAAGAGGATTTATTAGAAACACTTCAGTCTGCTAATAGAGTAACTTACCATGGTTAGGGAAAAAATCTGTATAACAAAACAAATAAAAAAATCTGCAAACAAAAATTTATCATATAAGAGTGTTGTCTATAAAAACATGTGTTATAAAATATTTAGTGGTCAAGCCGATTCTCAAATAATATTAATTCTTGATGCCAGATAAGGAAATGCAAAATTATTAACATTTTTTACTGCCACTAAAATATTTTGCCGTTTAAATACATTCTACTGAATGGTCTACGGTACATCAGTATTGAAGATCAAGCTTTTGAATACTTAAAAGACTACTTGGTTGACAGAAATTACTGTGTGAAAATTGGAACTCTTATTTAGCATATGAACCTTTAAACAGAGGGGTACTATCATGAACAAAAGTTCGTTTCCTTAGACCTCCAGAGAGTGAACACGAATGGTTTCACTATGAATCACAGAAGCTTTTGAACAAAGAAGTCATGGAAAACCCAAAAGATGGCGCACCGCAAGGACGTTGGAATAAGAAGTATTAATTTTTCTAAAGCATTGAGTAAAGTCTTCATAATCTGATATCGTTAGAAAGTGATAGATAATTTTGTTGTTTTTGACGTTACTGGGTTTGCGTGTAAAATGTGCAGTTAACGAAATATGCTAGATAAATATGAGAATAAAATCATGCTTATGATATCTACATTCTTGAATCGGTATTCTCATATATTATCGTATCTTATCAACAGACATGGCCAACCAAGGGGCATTACAAAATATTTTAGCTTAAATGTGTACGGAAGTGTTTTATACTGCTAGTCGCCTATCGTGAAAACAAAATAAACATTTGTACAAGCAAGTTGGCAATTTGTTGTTTTTATTTTATTTCACTTGCGTTGTTAATGTAGTAACCACAAACTGCAGTTTCGTATGCAAATATTCATAGATCTGTCATATTGCGTAATTGGGCCAATATTCTGAACAAAGGTGGGCGATATGGGGTATGACCAGTGACCGTTTTCGGACACTTGAAAATACTGATTTTTTTGTGTAATTTGATATATATTAAGTCTATATGATATATATAAAGATACTTTCACCATAGTTAATATCTAGCAGCAAGAGAGAAAGGCTGAAAGAGAAGAAAAATGTTAATGAGGTGACAAATATTTAAAATACTGGAGAGAGAGAGAGAGAGAGAGAGAGAGAGAGAGAGAGAGAGAGAGAGAGAGAGAGAGAGAGAGAGAGAGAGTAGCTTTTAGTTTCTGTTCTACGTTAACAACATTGTAAAACAAGCCTCATGTTACTACTTTCATATTATCACCCTGTCAATAGCAAAGCAGATATACTTATTAGTTTCAAGAATAGCTTGACATTTTTTCATGAGACTTTGTTGGCGGAAATTTGTGGCAAAGTAGTTTTCCAGTGCTCTTGTATGAAGAGCTAATGGGAATGCGTTAACAACCTTTTTCGTTGATATTTTTATGCTATTGTAGGAATTCAATTTCTCTATCATGGAAAGTTAGTGGCAGGTGTTTTTTGCCATTCCTACACTCATTCTTCTCATATGTGAAGGGTTACTAACCACTAGTGGAAACCTTTGCGAGTTAGGTTGGCTAGTATATAACACATCTTAGGGTGCACATTTCAACTCAAACTAATTCTAGCAGTGTTTATTTTCACTTAATGTGTCCTATTTTAGATAACAGATATTGTGTTTAAAGTGTTTTACTCCTGGTCTGACAACTTTATTACTATCTTACTTTATTATTTAATATGTTTCCTTCTTTTATTGGAATTAGCGTATTCTTTGAATGCCCTATTTTTATATTGTAAGGACACCGCTCCCTTCGTCGTTCAGAAAATCAACAAACTGCTCATTTATTTGAATTCTCCTTTCGCCACACCGTGGTTTCCCATGTATGTGTATTCCGCTCTATCAGAGCTACATTTTGACATATGTATCATTTCATTACATGTTTCTGTTAACTCATAATTCGTATATTTGTAAGTGTAAGAAAACACATATATTTTGGCGGGTAATTCATTCTGATTTGGCGCCAGCGCCATCCTACCTTTCCGTCCGCACCTTGTAATATACTCCCATGCACATTTGAATAAAGTATCAGTTGATCTTGGTGTCGCTTGTCTCACTGTCCTTACAATATCACAAAAACAGCTTCTAGTAATATTCAAAATGTCTTTTCTTTACAAAATCTAAAGATAACTTTGACTAAAAGTTATTCTTAAAACCTCTTTATTGTTTTCATACTGTGTGTTAGACAATTCCTTAGCAATTCACAAAGTCGATTGATTTTTTGTCATTAATTTGATTTTGACATTATCACTTTCATTGAGGAACTAAAATTATTTTTGCTCTGAGCTTTGTATCATGCACGATCTTCCAGAACATTTTGTATTAATTAGTAGTGAAGTAAAAGGGAGGTTACTAAAAATCATATTTTTTGTTAATATTTTATTAGTATTTACACACAATACTTCAGTATGATGTCCAACCTCCATCTGCATCGATGACCTCACGCAGACGAGTGGGTATGGAATCTACAAGATACATGGAAAGTAGCAGACGTCGACGGACACTCTCCTACAGATTATTGGTTTTAGTTTCTACTGCCTGGCGGGTATGCTGCTCCCCAACGTCCCATTTCCAAACTATCATGGCCCATAGGTGTTCAATTGGGTTCAGGTCGCATCCTTTCGATTGCCACTCCAAAACTTCAATTTCATGATGATCCTGTAGCCAGTTACTCACCACGCAGCTCTTATGGATGAAACTTTGATCATGGACCAACTTTATTAAACCGAGAGCAGGAACTGCCATTCTCTGAACTGTTGGAAGTACACTTGCTCCAGGATTTTGACGTATTTTTCTCTTGTGACGCGGCCATCGATCTTGACAAGTTCGCCAGGACCATATCCCCACATCCATCCCCAGAATGATACTGCCACTCTGCCACTCATCACTCGGTAAAGGATGTGATTCTCCTGATAGCGTGTGTTAGGTCGCCATCAACAATGCCTAACTTGGGCTACCACTGACTGAAACACCTTCTCATCAGTAAAGATTATATTTATCCGATAATTTTCGTCATGTTTCGGAAGGTGTTCCAAAGAAAGCCCAAGGCGCCATTCCATGTGTGCAGGAGTAAGCATTCCCTTGTATGATGGGATATGACAGTGAATCCCTGTTTCATTGAGTCTTCGTCTCAAGGTCATAGGATGGCAGTTTAACCTCAGATTTCTAGTATGCTGAACCGACGTCCTCATAGGATGCATTTCACAGGCTACTACAATCTGGCCATCTATCCTGGGCAAGGTTGCACATGGCCTTCCACTTTGAGGCCTAGTTTTCACGGAGCCCTCCTCCTCCCACCTGGTGATCCACTTCCTGACCATTTTTGTGCTTCTCCCAATTCGATGAGCAATGTTCGCCACTGTCAATCCACTTTCCAAAATCCGATAATTCTTCCTCCTTCAGCAATCACATCTGTGGAATTTGCGCATCCCTCAGGCATTGCTGTTATGGTAGAGTGATAAATCTATATACACAAATGTATTAGAGATGTCAACTTCATTATCTCAAATACTGGAATAAAAGCGTTGTCTATGGAAGGATTTTCAGCCTACTACTTTTCGGAGTCCCGCGTGGCTCTGATCAATAGCAGCAGAATGTAGTGTGTGTAACAGGATTGGCTGCAGTGTGTCTGAAGTCACCTGCTACAAAAGGTTTACCTATCACCACCCTGAGTAGCTTCATAAACTTTGGTGCAGATGGTCATGTTGATTTGAAAAAGTGTCAACTCTATAATATTGTTTGTAGATTAAAAGTGTTCATGACCATGGCATTCTAAATTACATTAACAATACTCACAATTGGACTAGTAAAAAAATATTAATTTCTTAGCTCGTTTACATTGTCGTAACATTACACCTGCTATTAAACTGCCAAACAACAATCACTGAAAAGATCGTTTGATTTTTACGTAATTTAGATTGCCACTTTCCCAGTAACATACACTCTTCCATATTTTCTTCCTGTTTTTATTTCTGTGATCTTAAAATAATCTTTTGACTTTTTACTATCTTGTTATATAATATGGAAATATTACATTCGTGGAAATATCTACATTTTATATTATATTTTGGAAAAAAAAGTAAGGTAATAATTTTAGTTTCTAAAATCCCATTTGGTTGCCATACCCCATATCGCCCACCTTCGCTCAAAATATTGGCCCAATTACGCAATGTGACAGATCTATGAATATTTGCATATGAAACTACAATTTGATGTAACTACATTAATAACGCAAGTGAAATAAAAAAACAAATTGCCGACTTGCTTCTACAAATGTTTATTTTGTTTTTACGATAGACGACTTGCAGTATAATGAACTTCCGTACACATTTTAGCTAAAATGTTGTCGGCCAATTCCTCTCCTTGTCCAAATGCTCACCACATTTTCTAATCCGCGGCTACCCCACTAAGACGCGTGGTGTCAACAGCAAAGCTTCCAGGAGGGCTCAGAAAGAATCATAATGCTTGGCACCAAAATACGTGCGACAATGCTTGACCCACCTGCCAAGCTAGGAGACCTGTGAAGGGGTCACCACTGATGCCCCAGCTCCGAGGCTAGCGACTGCCCTTCGCTCTCAGAAAACCTCGAACCTCGGCAAGAAGCAGAAGAAACCCCATCTCTCTCCCATGAGTACAGTACCCAAAGCCACTCCTGCCCTTCTTATAAAGACTTGTGAAGTGAAACCCGAACCGGGAACTGGTTAATCCTTGCTAACGGGGAACGTGTGCCCAGAGGTCGACCAAGCCTGAAGTTAAGTAACATAATTGTGGGGATAGCAGGAGTTGTGGCAAACCAAGGGAAGAAAGACTTCACTTAGGTCTGGTGAGAGGAGATAAGGAGGGCTGGGTCAAAGTAGAACAGTGGGCCCATGGAAGGCCAGTGATCACTAATTACTTGTCACGCCTGCCACATGGAATTGCCTTCAACAAGAACAAGCCACTCTCGGGAAAAAAATAACACATAAATTACAGTAGTGAGTGGTGCAAATTATGGGGTATGAAGTTGAATCCTAACAAAACTCAAAGTATGATTGTAAGAATGCCAAGGACAGTGGCTCCTCAACATCCGGATCTCAGTATTGATAATGTTTCTTTAAATTTGTAGGACTTTTAAAATTTTAGGTGTGATTCTCGACAGCAAATTTACTTTTGAAAACACATTAGGTCTGTGTCTTCTTCAATTGCACAAAAATTTGGCTTGTTGAGAAAGTCTTTCAAGATTTTCGGTGATCGATCTATTCTGAAGAAGTGTTTTAATTCTTTCATTCTACCTTGTTTTGAGCATTGTTCTCCTGCCTGGTCTTCAGCTGCTGATTCTCATCATAATTTGTTGGACAGAAATTTACGGTCTATTACATTTCTTATTCCTGATCTAGATATTAATCTTTGGCACCATCGTTCAATTAGTTTATTATACATGTTGCATAAGATTTTTCATAATTCTGACCATCCTTTACATTCATATCTTCCTGCACAATTCCATCCTGTTCGTAATACTAGGCAGGCAGTTAATTCTAATAGCCAGGCCTTCTCCATCATGAGGCTCAATACTACACAGTATTCTAGGAAGTTTTATTCCAGCTGTGACCAAGCTTTGGCATGATCTTCCTAATCGGGTAGTTGAATCAATAGAAATTCAAAAGTTCAAAGTTGCAGCAAATGTTTTTATGTTGAACAGGTTGACATATGTCTTTTTATAGTTTATATATGACATATCTGTTTTGACGTTCTTACTGTTTGTAGAATGATTTATTGTTAATTTGTTCTCATCATTTATTTATTTCATTGTTTCATTTCCTCACTAGTCTATTTTTCTCTGTTGGAGCCTTTGGTCTTATAGCATCTCGATTTTCCAACTAGGGTTGTAGTTTGGATAGTAATATTAATAATAATAATTAAGAACGTTACAGTATTCCCCATTTCGGTTGTATAAGTATATTCTGGCTACAGGTTAATCTTTAGGGGGTATCAATATCCTGTTTATTTTTCTGTTTCCGTTGTAGGCCTTTTTGTAAGAATAGCTCGTGCAGAGGGACCTGATGTCATTTTGTTTTGTTATTTTCTTCCCATTTTCCTTGTTCATAAATAGATATTTTTACTTCCCTTCTATATGTATATATATTGAATGTGTTTATTTTCATAATTGTAATTGGGTGTTATTTTTATAGTTGTATCTTCGAGAGATGATAATTTGATTTGCTTGTTCTTCCAATCATAAGATAACAATTTATTTTAAACAGTTATACAAGGTCATGGTTATTTTCCAGCTAGGGAAGTATAGTGGTGACACGTTTGCCTAGCATTCGCATGGCAGCAGATTGATCCTCGCCCGGGACCGTGAGTTTAAATTGTTTACTAGAGAAGCCAATGCTGTGGTAGGGCTTGCCCGGGTTGGGCTTACCCGGCTGACGTTCTGGTGAGTATCTATTTTCATGGAACTGGAACTGAAACCAGACACGTTTTAACCTTTAACCTTTATTTGTGCTATTGTTCTTTCCTGTAAATGTTTTTATTTCTTTTTATCCTGATAGAGGCTTAGCCTTATTTTTTTTCTTTGTGTTCGTGGTTACAAAGAAGCGTGTGGGCATAACCTCTTGTTGACCACGACCTCCTCAAAGAGTGCACGTGTTTGCCACCTCCGACCTTAGACATTTGGCTGGGTATTGTGTTGGGCTGTCTTCACAACCCTTTTTATTGTGTCTTTTCCGATTTTCCTTTCCTCTACATCCTTTTTCGTTTCATTCTTGTTTGTTGGGCCACGGCCTCACGAAACAATATATCTATATATATATATATATATATATATATATATATATATATATATATATATATATATATATATATATATATATATACACTTTTATGTAAACTGTCAAACTGGCAGTTAAATGTTTGAATGGATATGCAGACACACAACTTCAACCTTTCATACATTCTCTTATTTTCTAACTATATCGCCTCTCACCAAGGCATATATTTATATACATATACATATATATATACATACACACACACACACACACACATATATATATATATATATATATTATATATTATATATATATATATATATATATATATATATATATATATATATACATATATATATATATATATATATATATATATATATATATATATATAAATATATATGTATATATGTATATATATATATATATATATATATATATATATATATATATACATGTATGTATGTGTGTATGTATTAGTTTATTATATATGTGCGTGGGTGTGTGGGTGGGTGTATATATGCAAATGTCTTTGCACACACACACAGACACACGCGCACACACGCATATATACACATAATTATATATATATATATATATATATATATATATATATATATATATATATATATATATATATATATATATATATCTACAGTACTTTTTTTTCTCAATTAAAATTAGCAAAGATATATTGCTAAATCTATTTTCAATTCAGTGCACAAGTCATTTTCCGACCCGAGCAACTTGACCAAAATTCTTCACGTTCAAGGATTGACACCACTTGAGAGCTGTAGTGTTCTTGTCGATTGTTTACACGAGTCACTGTTTTTGGAAAATCCATACGGCATTTCAGAAATTTCAGTGATCGAGGATCTATGAGAACGAATAAGCTACGAAACAAAACATTGTCCAGTACCATTCGCCAACTCAGTTAAATATGACAATTCTAAAAATATGGAAACTTTTCCAACCCTAAAATGAAGATTCAACAAAATGAAGATCATGTGATTGAGTCTGAATATGCCTTGAAAGCAAAATATCTCTTTGCAATATTAAAATATCTGTCGAGTTGCTTTCTCTTTTATCTTTTCCAATCACTCGCTCCATTTACAATTTTCCTTTGATATCATAACACTTTCTATTTCATTTTGTTCTGATGTAACTTTTGACAACATACATTTTCAGTTAGTATCATTTCTCACTTTCAGAATTTTACTGCTTATATATTTATCGAACTAAATACAATATTCTCTGTATATTTTCATTAATTCATATTAGTAATATATCTTCATATTTAGTTTTATGTATATATATAGAATATATATACATATATATATGTGTGTGTGTGAGTGAGTGTCTGTGTGTGCTTGTATGTGCATGCATGAGTTTGAATATATGTGTATGTGTATGCATGTATATACATGAAATTTCTTAATTTGAAAAGGACTGCACGCCTGAAATAGGTCTTCCATTTCACGTCCTTATCTATAAACATTTCAAAGCCGTCAATCGGATCTTAAGTTTTCGTACCAACAGCAACAAAAACTTGCCGAAAGTGCATTACGTTCCTAGGTGCCCTTAACCATCCCTTACCCCCCCCCCCCCCCCCCCACCCCCTCTTCAGCTAAAACAATAAAAAAAAAAAAATCTTTCTCTAAAGCCAGACGCTTTCAGCCTCCTTAAAATTAACGCGAACTTCTCCCAAAATTTAACGGAGGTAAATTTTGGCATAAGTTTCAATGGGAAAAGTGTTAAATTGAAATTCAAAAACTTTCACATTTTAATGCCACTTTTCGATAGAGAATCTGGAGAGGTAAAACAGATTTATTGGCATTGAATTACTTTTCCTTCCGCCTTCATGATGAAATTCATTTATTCGTCAGATAGCCTTAGTTAATGCTGGAAAATTACTACAGATGCATCTTTACGACATCAAGCTTCATTTGAGAATCCCTTTACGATGTCCGACGTCTTCTGGAAACTTATTTTACGACCTCACTTTCTGTCATTAGCTATTGCCAGCAGACTTAATTGATACTCTAAACAGAACATATATGAGCTTTTCGAGTTCTGAATCTAATATATAAACGAAGAGGAGTACCGTAAGCGTATCAGACATCCCCTTTCCAAGGAGCTACGGTGGTGGTTGTGATGATAATTTAAAGATATTTGATAGTTGGTCAATTATAAGCATATCGTACATTAGGTATAATTTGATGCAAGGATCATTAGAGTCTATGCGAGTTTGTGTGCGTGTATGTGTCGGTTCGAATATTGGTTTGAGATTGTATGTTAGAAGCGCATTTACATTAAGAAATCATATCCATCCAGGAGACGTCTCCATGATTCAAGGCGATAATGTCAAATGGGGGCATTTTTTATCCTTCATTGAGTGTATTTGAATTATATATTTGTACATTAATATTTTCCCATTGCCTGGAGAGTTATACATGTTCGATCATGAGCCTCCTTTTATGCTGTCATCTCTACAAATTATATATTTCAATGATGCCTTCTTTTCAGCGTAGACAAGTATGTACTGTACGTGTATCACACATGCTCGTACACTCTAACGGTATTTCTTTTTTTGGTTTTTGTATATTGTTATCGCTATCACTTCGCACTGATAACCTGGTTTTTCTTTGTATGTGCTTGTATTAATCTATTAAATTTTTTGTGACCTTCTTCCACTGAAATTGCTGTTATATAACTACTCGCTCGCACAAGAACAACATATACTCCTACACACATTTGAAAAGTAAGGCGTAGAATGAAGGGTGAACGCCACCAGCTCTCCTGGTGTAATATTTTTTCCCCTTTCTTTTCTCTCATTTGATATACATCACACTGAATAATGCATAATATACAGTACTTGAATGGCATTGCTTTGAGGCCAGGACCCCTGTTTTGAGATTCAGCGTTCTGCCCTTAATTATAGTGATTGTATACAGATGAATTATGCATTTATAGGTTACTTTGAAGGGGAAAGGAAAGTGTTATGGCTGTCAGGAACAACTTTGACATTTAGCTTTACTCAAACATGAATGCATATTTAATTATCAAATTACAATGCATTATCCATTAATTAAAGTAGAAGTGAGAGGAGGTCGGTTTTTACCATGATTAAATACAGTATGTAAATCTATACTTATTTGGGAGATATGCAAATTAGCTAGGATTATTATTCATTTCTGAATTCATTTACCCATCTTAATTCCACATTGTAAAAAAAGGGTTATTAAAGAAAATTTACACAAGTATAGAAAATAATAATATTTTGCAATTGATTGAAGACTAATTAAGCGAGAGAAATTTTACACCTTTGCATGATATGAATAAATTCAACGAACCCAAAAGCCCCAGTTGATTTGGCCGTTTGACTTCAGATTACCTGGTCACGATTTGGCACAAAGAGGAAAATCAAGTTCTCTCAAAGTCTAACTTGGGAGAGATTAACGTTAGGAAGTTCCGTTTATTAACGTTAGGCTGAGAGAGATAGCGAGGTGCACCCACGAATACATTCCTTCCTCCCCTAACTAAAATCTTAATGCATTTAGTGCTCATGAATATTCATACGCGCTTGTGCGCATACATACGCATGCGGATGAATTTCTTATCTAAATTCTTGTCTTTTCTGAGAACCATTAGAATTTAAATACATAAAATCCCATATATTCAATCGTGACTTCATATTTTCTTCCAGAAAAATGTAAACCTCTCAGGTAATTGGCATTTTGTGATGTAACATGAACTCTCTCCAAGTCTCATTATTACTACTGCTGCTAAAATCGTTTTCTCGGAACATACTTTACATGAATTTAGTTTATTTCCTTTACGTTCAAACTTCCCATAAAACTTGTTCAAAATGAACACTTACATGACCCTTTCCTTATGGTAGTCTATTGGAAACGTCCCTGTTTGACAGCTTGTAAGACGGGGGTTCGAGACACGCTCAACCTTGATAGTTTCTTGTAGTGTCTGCAATCTCACCATCGTTGTTAGTTATGGATGGGGTGTTTGTGGGGAGCATCTAGGTCTAGGTTCCCTGCTGAGTCATCAGCAGCCATTGTCTGGCCCTCCCTTGCCATACCTTTAGTGGAGATGGATCTTGGGCTCTGATCATATGTACTCTATACTGTATATAGCTTCAATGGACATTGTCCTGCTACAGGGCATTGTCCCAGAAATTCATGAGCGACCTTTAAATCCACGTAACTTACCTATGAATTCTTCTTTTATATTTCTCATCCATCAATCAAGTTCCTCTTATAATAACCACTGGATAATCCCATTTCCTTTATAAATTTCCCTTATAAATATGTCTTGAATTATGGCAGGTCATTCTATAAACTTCCATAAATTATATTAGGTTCCACCACATCCCTAATTCCAGAAGCAAATTTGAATTGCTAAACTCCCTCTATGTCCCACCTACTTCAAAATGAAGTATCCTTAATGACATCAGTTAATCAGATCTCAAAATCAATGGGGAAGCATCAAACTTGGTTTATTATGCGACTTCTAATCTTACTTATGAAAATCTAACACGGTAGAGCCAAAAAAAGAGAGCTGTAGAAATCAGTAATTACTCTTGGTATATTGGGATTATTCTAGAACATGCCAATGTTAAACTATAGTTGAAGAATAAGGAAGAAAACCATGAAATAAAAAAATTGACAACTTCCTTCATATAATAAAAGGCCAGTATGTGCTTAAATATATATATATATATATATATATATATATATATATATATATATATATATATATATATATATATATATATATATATATATATATATATATATATATATATATATATATATATATATATATATATATATATATATATATATATATATATATATATATATATATATATATATATATATATATATCATTATATATATATATATATATATATATATATATATATACATATATATATATATATATATATATATATATATATATATATATACATATACATATGTATGTATACACACACACACATATATATATATATATATATATATATATATATATATATATATATATATATATATATATATATATATATATAATATATATATATATATATATATATTCTTAAAAAGCTAGTCTAGTGTAGAGTAAATACAGTAGTTTATTCATGTATTTTATCTTTGTTTTCATATGTGCATTGCAGAGGTGAATAGCCAGTGCATAATATGAGTTCCTCTCGTGTAGATATGAGTCTATCATTTAAATTATGTAAGACTTTTGTCGTTAATTTCATTGTATTCTCTATTCAAGTCAGTATATGTAAATTTATGTTATTTTTAAGAATTAACTTTTTATTTCACATATTTTTGTTACAAAGTCTTACATAATTTGTTTGAGAGATTTATGTGATCCATGCGAGAGGTGAATAAGGGCTCATGTAAATGTTTTCTCTATTCTCATAAGGTATTGTGTCATGTTTGAGAGAAAATATGCAATTCTTATTTTACCAGGTGCTTTGGAATGATTGATTAATTTGAAGTTCTCTGGCATATGTGCTTTACAAGGATCTCTAAAATCCTAGTGTTAGGAGGTATCTTTTTTTTTATTTCTGATAATTGTAGGTGGGTGGAGCTGGCTGAGAGAGTTGCCGTCAATGGGGTTCGTTTTCCTGGTTGATACGTGATAGTTGATGACTCTGACGTCCTTAGGCCAATCCCCCGCGCTTCCAGATCTATATAGAAATTTTTGGAAGTAACTAAGTTTCATACATATAGCAACCCCAAGGATGCATAAATCATATAGAGAATTCCAGCCTTAAATCATATACAACTCACCCTCTCCCTATCACACGCTTCTCAGTGTATTGTTTTAAAAGAGTTCAGTGAAATCTCAAAGATTTGGTGTGACGAGCTTTTGTAAACAGAGTGATTACTTATAAAAATTCCCTTAGAGTTGTTATAACTTGCCCTGTAGTAACGTGGAAGGTATTTGTATCAATATCTTGTTAACTACATTCATTGAGTGTTAAGATTAATCAAATAGTGTGTATAATTTGATTTCAAGTGAAACAAGTTATGGTATAATTTTCATATGTAGTATTTCTTATAGCTTTGTCTAAGGTTTCTTTCAGATTGATTTTTAAAGTGATTATATAATTTTCAGAGCGTAACATTTTTGTCTTGATCATAGATTTGTTCAGACTTAATATCGCGAGTGATTAATTTTTATGTAAATTCTTTCAAAGTGTTGTAATTTTTATTGAATATATTTATTTTTGTAAAGAGAGTATTTCAGTCACCAGGGTTTATTAAATACTCGCTCGTATCCTGTTAAAAATCGAAGTAAGAAGTGGTTTAAAAAAAAAAAGAGAGAAAACAGGAAGAAAAAGAGAAGGAAGAAGCGTGGCATGCGCAGGAGCTGGAGCTGTTGAACGCCCGTGCATAGTTGTCAACAGAGACAGAGATGACCCCTACTAAGCACGAACCTGTGTTTAATGTGTCGGATGCCCAGATGTTAATTCCATGGTTTACAAAAGAGGCCCAAGATGGGTTCTTTGATCATTTTGAAACGGTCGCATCGACGATGAAATGGCCAGGAGATAAATGGTCTGTGTTATTACAGAATGTGATCTTTGGGAAGGGCTGCAGTGTTTATTTATCCTTATCTCAGGACCAAAGAAAGGAGTAACAAGAAGTGAAGAGGAGCGTGCTGCAAGTGTATCAGATGACCCCTTAATATTATAATGAAAGGTTTTGAAGTTTGAGAAAGGACAAGAAAATTACTTTCCTTGATTACGCTTATAAGGTACGACGATGTTTTAAGAGATAGACAGAGGCTGCTAACGTGAGGGAAATGGCTGATTTAGAAGAATTGATAATACTAGAACAGTATCTATGAGGAATTCCTGTACACATTCGAACGTATTTGAGAGAGGTGAAGAAACTTGATAAAGGCGCTTCGCTGAGTGAAGATTATAGTGTTATCAGTCATAAGTAAACCCTCCTCAGGCATGAAGTTTCAACCATCGCTCCGACCACGTGTTAATTATTTGCCGAACCATGGAAACCAGTTCTGTAATAACTGCGTGAACAAGTTAAACAGTTATAGCGGAAGTAGCACTAGTACTGTTCCTAGCAGAATGTGAGAGTACCACAGCAACAATTGTCGAATCGTTCTCCTTCAAGTATCATGAAGACATGCAGAAGGTTAATATTGTCTGTTTTAAGTGTGGCAAGAGAGGCCATTATCAGTAAGGAATGTTGGTTGAACCAACTGAAAGCAGTCGCCCAAGTGATTAAGGATAATTCGATTTTACACAATGAGAAGACAAAGAAACAATCAGGAAAGGTCGAAGAGGAAAATAAACCAGCCAACGTTAACAAGAAGAACAGAGCAAACCCAAACAGCGTGGATACCTTTAAACATTACATATATGAAGGTATGTTAGCAGCAATAGACGGGAGTGAGCAAACCCCGGTCAGGATATTGCACGATACAGGTTGTAACCATAGTGTGGTGGTACGAGGAGTACACCCGTTGGTGCAATAGAATCTCACCGGAGACTTGGTTATTTTGAAGGGAATAGGAGGTGAAGAGGTTACCCTTATTTGCCGTTCGAAACTGTCATGCGAGTTGGTGATACTATGAAAGTATTTTTGTTCGTGGTGTAACAATTTTCGTGGTCTTCGTGGGTGGGCGAATCCACGAATTTACAAATCCAACGAAAATTTTTATACAGTGTCAGATTTTTGTATTGAACTTGGACACATTCGATTTGTGTTGGTGACCTATATTTTCTAAACCATTGTGGATTACTAATTATTTTTATTTGTTATTGTGAATATGTTTTATTTTGGTGTGCACTATAATAATTATTTTTTTCTTTTGTAGGTTTAGTCATTTTCAGAGATTACTAATTTTTTTTTTTTTTTGTCTCTATGTTGAATTTTTTCATATATTTTCTGAATAAAAATAACATTAAAATCCTTGTTTTTTATTTCATATTTATTTTAATATTTTCATCAATAAATAACAATGCATTATATAACAAAAATAGTATTAGCTACTAATATGACTAATATGCATAAAGCAAGACATGTTTTCAGCACTACACATAGAAAAAATTTAATGTGCAGTTTGATGTGCAGTCTGCTGGGTTTGGTAGGCCTGGTGTAGTAGGTTCGTTGGTCTTGACAGAGCCAGTTTTCAACCACTGCGTCTCTATTTATAGGCTGTTAATTACCACTGAGTAACAACAAAAGATTTTGAGTAATGTTTTAGCTTGGGATGCTATATTAGAAGAGGTTGGGTAGTTTTGTAATTTTTTTTTTTTTGGTGGTGACATTACAACCATTTGTAGTGATAAGTAATCCCTTAATCAGTGTTAATTATTAAAATTTCTAATAAATGAATAAAAGCAATGCATTACAAATGAACACTTTATCATAATTGGGGTTCAACTAATAACCAAAAAGGTAAAAGCTCCAAAACGGAAATCCACGAATTTTTTATAAAACAACGAAAATTGGTACCCACGAATAAAAGTACATTCACAGTAGGTAATTTTGATTTTGTGGTAAAGGATTCATTGGCTGTCGAAGGAGTAGACATCCCTTCTGGGTAATGAGGGTAGTGGAGCGCCGTTTCTGCCTAGTCCCATTGTAACGGAGAAATTATTGAATTATATTCCTACGACTGAACTCGAGAAGAACTACCCATATCTGTTTCCTAGTTGTGTGGCGACTAGGAGTATGATGAAGACAGTGGCTGCTGTAAGAAGGAAAAGAAATCAAAGGAGCGATGAACTTGGAGGATTTGTTTCCTGAAGAAGAGGATTCCCTTGATGGTACTCCAAAGTAAGCCCTAGCGAAGAGGAGCGATATATTAGTGCATAAGAAGACAAAGAAATAATAGTCCTGGAAGAAATAGAAAACTCAGTGTTAGAAGTAGGACAAGTGAGTAGGAAAAGGCTAATTGGACTGCTTATTAGGATGCATAGACACATCGATATCCATGGAAATGCCAAATGGGGGATATGTCATCAGATATTAATTCCCACTCCATTAAGAAGACAGGTTATCGCCGTAGCGCACGAGACGGGACATTTGGGGGATAAAGAAGATGACGAAGATTATGAAATATTTTTATTGGTCTGGCATGCATAAGTATGTGAGCCAGTTTTGCCATGCATGTCACGTATGTCAAATGGCTGGAAAGCAAAACGAGTACATAAAGAAAGGTCCCTTACACCTAAAAGAAGAGCGAGGAGACCACCTAAGCAAGGTAATGATCAACATTGTGGGACCTTTCCCGGGGACGAAAATAGGTCACAATTATATGTTAACCTTGTTTTTTCCACAGACAAGATACCCAGAAGCCATATTTGTCAGGAACATCAGTGCCAAAATAATCACTGAGAAGTTAATAGACTTTTTGACTAGAGAACGAATTTCATGCAACGAAACGGGGAATTAATGGGACATTGGACTACCGTTGATATAAATAGAGGTACGTAATGCTTATCAAGAAAGCATGGGATGTAGCCCGAATGAAATGGTATTTGGACGAGAAGTACGAGGACCGATTAAAATGTTAGCAGAAAAATGGAAGGACCGAGAGGAAAGGGATGGAGAATATGTCAAAAATTTGAGGAAAAGGAACGGTGAGATAAGGAAATGTTTTGTAGAAAGCCTTAAGACTAGTCAAGTAAAAATGAAGAAAAGGTTCGATATGAAAAGTAAGGACAGACTGTTTTCTCTAGGACAACAGGTATAGATTTTCTTGCCAATAAAAAGATTCCAAGGACCATTCAAGATTTTGGAGAAGATCAGTTACCTGACCTACGTTATTGAAACCCCAGGAAGAAGGAAATGTCAAAGGAAAGTACACGTTAACCTACTTGAACACTACTTAAGCGAAAGCGAGACCGAATGATTCGGAGCTTGGAAAAGAAGTTAGCTCATTTGGACCAGGAGCAACAAGAGGAATTGAGCCGATTAATTAGAAGTTCCCTGAAATTGTCTCAGACGTCCCGTAATGAATCAACCTGACGAAACATGAGATACAACTTAAAACAACTGAAAGACCATTTAAGGAACGAGCTTATTGATTGTCGCCGTATCACTGAGAAGTCATGAGATAAGAAGTGGACTATTTGTTAAAATACGGATTAGCCAAAGAAAGTTGTAGCCCTTACAATTCTCCATACTTGTTCGCAAAAAAAAACGACGGATCTTTCAGGAAGTGTACGGACTACTGAAAGTTAAATTTGATCAGTGTGGCCAATAATTATCCATTGCCGGTCATCGACCAACTACTCGACAATATCAGACAAGAGAGATTTGTCTCCAAGATTGGCTTATTAAAGGGCTATTATCAAATTCCTTTGGAGGACAACTCAAAATCATTATCAGGTTTTATAACCCCGTTTGGGTTATATCAATACCTCGTCATGCCATGGTCTAATGAACACCCCTGCTACTTTTCAGCATGTGAAGGATAACCTTCTAGGATCGGTATAAGGAGTAGGCATATATCTCGACGATATTGTGGTATATCCATCGACCTGGAAAGAACATCTGTGAATCCTGAAGAAGGTATTTCAGAAGCTGCGAGGAGCATACCTGATAATTAACCTTTAAAAGAGCGAATTTGGAAAGGCAACAGATCCGATTGGGATTTGAAGTAGGAAGAGGACTAATCACCCTGGTAGGCATTAACATCGGGGGAAAAAGGAAAGCATCACCCCACACAACGAGAAAGCAGTTACAACGTTTCTTAGGGATTACATTATTCTAGACCTTTTTGCCCAAACTTTTCGGATGTAGTCGCTCCCTTGACGGATTTGACTAGCCCCAAGAAAAAATTTGTATGGACCAGCGAGAGCCAGGAATCCTTCGATATGATATAGGCCATATTAACTTTGAAACCAATACTGCAAACACCTGATTTCAACATGAAATTTCTTATCCAAGTGGATGCATCGGATAACGGAATTGGAGCTGTCTTATTGCAGGAAGACGAGGAAGGAATTCTTCACCCGGATTGTTTTATGTTGTCGAAGCTGAAGAGTCATCAGTGAGCCTAATCGACAGTTGAAAAGAACTACTAGTGTTAATTTTAGCGATAAAAAAGTTTGAAGTCTATGTGAATCAATCACAGAATGAGGAGATTATAGTATATTCAGATCATAATCCTTTAACTTTTGTTAATAAAACTGAAAATAACAATCAAAGGTTAACTAGGTGGTCATTATATTTGCACCCGTATTGTATTAATGTAAAGCACATATCAGATAAAGATAAAATGGTTGCAGATTATCTATCTCAGGCTGAATCGATGGAATCAGACCCGGAATAAATAATCTTTTTTGGGGGGACATATCTTACAAAGCTAGTCTATTATAGAGTAATAACTTGGGGGGGGGAACTATCTTACAAAGCTGGTCTATTATAGAGTAATAACAGTAGTATATTCATGTATGTTATTTATGTTTACATCTGTGCATTGCAGAGGTGAATAGCCAGCTCTTAAGATGAGTTCCTTTAGTGTAGGTATAAGTCTCTTATGTAAGTTACGTAAGCCTTTCGTCGTTGATTTCATTGCATTCTTTATTCAAGTAAGTATGTGTAAATTTACGTTGTTTTTAAGAAGTAACATTTTATTTCACGTATTTTTGTTACAAAGTCTTCACGTAATCTGTTTGAGAGTGTTATGTGATCCTTGCAAGATGTGAACAAGGGCTTATGTAAATTTTTCCTATATTCTTATGAGATATTGCATCATGTTGGAAAGAAAATATGCAATTCTTATTTTTCCATGGGCTTTAGATGGATCTCAAAAATCATAGTGTTAAGTTGTATCTTTTTTCTATTTCAGGGAACAGTGGGTGGGCGGAGCTGGCTGAGAGAGTTCCCATCAACGGGACTGGTTCACCCTGTCGATATGTGATAGTTGGTATCACTGGCGCCCTTGGGCTAACACCCCCTCACCCCCAACTGCTTCTAGATCTATTTAGAAATTTCTGGAAGTAGCTAATTTTCATAATAAAGCAACCTCAAGATCAAATAGAGAATTCCGGCCTTAAGTCATATCCATCTCATCCTCTCTCACTCACACACCTCTCAGTGTATTGTTTTAAAAGAGTTCAATGAAATCTCAAAGTTTTGTGTGAGAGGTTTTTGTAAACATAGTGTTTATAAAAATTCTCTTGGAGTTTTTTGTACTGGCCCCGTAGTTACGTGAAAGGTATTTGTATTGTTATCTGGTTAACTATATTCATTGAGTGTTAAGATTAACTAAATTGTGTGTAAAATTTAATTTTAAGTAAAACAAGTGATGGTATAATTTTCATAAGTATTATTTCTTTTGTCTAATATTTCGAGTCAAGTGATTATATAATTTTGAGAGCGTAACATATGTTTAACCTAAGTTTTGTTCAGACTTAACATTTCTAGTGATTTATTTTTATGTAAATTCTTTCAAAGTGTTGTAATTTTTATAGAATTAATTTAACTTTGTAAAAAGAGTATTATTTCAATCACCAGGGTTTATTTCATACTCTCGCTCGTATCCTGCTAAAGAATCGAAGTAGGAAGGGGGTTTCCAATAGATCGTAATAATAAATACACAGTGTTGTTTTGAGTATACTTAAGATACCTTAAGATATTCAGTTGTTTGTATATTGCTGTCTAGGAGTTACATAACTGTCTTAGAGCTCGGGTAGTAATATTTTCAAGTGTAACAGATTTAATATAAAACAACCAGGTAAGTTTGGAACTTGCCAGCCGTAATATATATATCATATGTTTAGATCACAAACAAGCGACCATTGTTATATATATATATATATATATATATATATATATATATATATATACATATATATATATATATATATGGATAAATATCAACACAACATCGTGTTCAAATAGAAATAAATTTCTACCTCATACTTGGGATCGAACGCTAGTCCCTTCTAATGAAAGGCCAGGTCGAAACCAACCATGCCACGAGAGCCCATAAAAGGAAATCCGAACCTGACGCTAATCTAGCTGTCCGAGGATATACCTGGCGAGACATCAGTCTCTTACCAGCGAGTTTTACACAATTTCCCCGGGCCACCACGTGACACAATTGGTAGTAATTCATTCAAATTACCCCTAATGAGTCAATATGGATAAATATCAACACAACATCGTGTTCAAATAGAAATAAATTTCTACCTCATACTTGGGATCGAACGCTAGCCCCTTCTAATGAAAGGCCAGGTCGAAACCAACCATGCCACGAGAGCCCATAAAAGTAAATCCGAACCTGACGCTAATCTAGCTGTCCGAGGATTTACCTGGCGAGACATCAGTCTCTTACCAGCGAGTTTTACCCGATTTCCCTGCCCACCACGTGACACAATTGGTAGTAATTCATTCAAATTACCCCTAATGAGTCAATATGGATAAATATTAACACAACATCGTGTTCAAATAGAAATAAATTTCTACCTCATACTTGGGATCGAACGCTAGCCCCTTCTAATGAAAGGCCAGGTCGAAACCAACCATGCCACGAGAGCCCATAAAAGGAAATCCGAACCTGACGCTAATCTAGCTGTCCAAATATTTACCTGGCGAGACATCAGTCTTTTACCAGCGAGTTTTACCCGATTTCCCCGGGCCACCACGTGACACAATTGGTAGTAATTCATTCAAATTACCCCTAATGAGTCAATATGGATAAATATCAACACAACATCGTGTTCAAATAGAAATAAATTTCTACCTCATACTTGGGATCGAACGCTAGCCCCTTCTAATGAAAGGCCAGGTCGAAACCAACCATGCCACGAGAGCCCATAAAAGGAAATCCGAACCTGACGCTAATCTAGCTGTCCGAGGATTTACCTGGCGAGACATCAGTCTCTTACCAGCGAGTTTTACCCGATTTCCCCGGGCCACCACGTGACACAATTGGTAGTAATTCATTCAAATTACCCCTAATGAGTCAATATGGATAAATATCAACACAACATCGTGTTCAAATAGAAATAAATTTCTACCTCATACTTGGTATCGAACGCTAGCCCCTTCTAATGAAAGGCCAGGTGTGGAAGTGTTTTAATTTTGAATGTCTTAGGTAAATAGTCAAGGTTAAGGTTGTGCAAAATATCGACCAAAATAACTCCATGTAAGGTGGTTTCGAGAAATAACCAGCCGTTACGGAGGTCTGCAGTCTTAGAGTGCTTTCATAATTAAATATATCTTTATTAGACATTTTTCTTCGTAAAGAAATTCCAGAGCTAAATATAATGCCGGTAATCTTTCTTTAATAAACTATATCGCCATAAAAAAGTCTATTTGTAATGTAAGTTGTTCAGAAACTTCACTTATGTAAAGAGCTGTCAATGTACATCACTAAAGGCAAACATGTAATGTGATAATTATTACTTTGGCCAATGAAACAAGCAAATATTGCCAACGCCGAGGCGCAAGATGTAGAGGCATCTTCTCGCCTATCATCGAGAGGCGACAATTTTGTAACTTTTTCGAAAAGTAGAGACGCAGGTTACATCAGCTGCCATCTAAAATTCAAATTCTCTTAACTACTTTACTAGTCAAGAAATTTCGTCTCTTTTTTTTCTTTCATTTTCTTCATTTTATTTGAATAGCAATACAGTTTGTAAATCTTTCACTAATTCTTGTTTTGTTTTTTCCTTTTAATTTGCTCCATTTACTAAAATAATGAATCAATTTATAGTTTGTTAGATATGGACCTACGATATTCAAAACCTATGTCAAATCAACCTTTCTTATATCTTTTCAGTGACTGATATTTTCGTATATTTATACGTATGTGTGTTTACGCGAAAGAAAATAAGTAGTGAAAAACCTAATGGTCGTTTTAAATCATCATATAGTGCGCCCCCCCCCAAAAAAAAAAAAAAAAAAAAAAAAACATTACTTATACTATTTTGAAATAATGAAAACTAAATAAAACACCTTTTCGAAAGTGATCGTATTGGAGACTGGTAATCATAAGAGAGAGAGAGAGAGAGAGAGAGAGAGAGAGAGAGAGAGAGAGAGAGAGAGAGAGAGAGAGAGAGATAGAGAGAGAGAGAGAGAGAGAGAGAGAGAACTTACGCAATATCTAATGATCGAATCTTATGTAATTTTCATCGAAAAAGCTAACGCCGCTATTTCCATTTTGATCAAGATCCACCTGGGGCGTCTACAGACCCCATAATTAAAGACACCCAAAACTGTATTCCATGAAAAATGGATGCTTGGACCATACACTCTTTCAAATTTTGAATAATGATAATAGGCCTAATAATAATAATAATAATAATAATAATAATAATAATAATAACAATAATAATACTCTATATGAATATATATATATATATATATATATATATATATATATATATATATATATATATATATATATATATATATATATATATATACATATATATATATATATATATATATATATATATATATATATGTATATTCCGAGGAAGTCAATGAAAGTGGTCCCGAATCACTAAATTCTCCCTTACGGGTGCCATATTGCACAGAACCCCACCCACTTTAAACCTCAAATATATACAGTTCTATGTAAGAACTAAAAGCGTATACTCAGATAAATATTTCCGAGAAAGACAGTGGAAGTAGTCCTCAATCTATAAGTGCCCATTAAGAGAGCTATGTGAAGGATGTAAAGAACCCTTACCCTCTTAAAACTTCAGATAGAAGGAACATTAATGCGAGCATAATGGCTGCTATGAGTGAAGAAGAATGCAAACACCAAAGAAATTCTCACCTTGAAAATAAAGAAAAGGAATTACAGCACTAATATATCATGAATCGAGAAATAAAAGCCTAATTCGACTCCAGGCTAACCAACAAAGAATTATGGCTCAGGGAAAACTCAGAGAATAATCACCATATTGATAGAGTCAAGCGTGCAGAAGTTAGAGCACGTCCGTTTAATGCAGAACAATAGCGTCTTGGTGTCTTCATCTATGACCCAAGACATAGTAAGGAACAGAAGAGATAGTACAAATTGGCTTGATGTCACAAAAATGTATTCACTATGATGCTCTGAAATGGAAGAATGAACCTCCTGGATGGTGTTGCAGTGGAGGGAATGTTCTGCTAACTTTGTTGCAAATATCCTCTCTGCCTTAATATAGAAAATGTTTCATCTTCACAGTTGCACAGTTACCCCAATTGAAATATTGGGCGATAAGAATATCTAGGAATTGAGAAAATGTGTTCCATTGCTTTTTAATCCTACACCCAAGCAAAAATGTAGCATTGTGCTGATAGGACAATGTCACAGTTGTGACGGACTAAGAGTAGGTCGTGACTTAAAGGCGAAATGAAAGCAACTGAGTACTTTATTATAGACACATCGAGTATATATACACACTAGGTCCCGGCAAGAAGGTCGAAAAATAGAACATGCTTTTTTTCTGTCCAATCGGCAACTGGTTCTGTTTACAGTTAACAATGAGAAATAGGCAGACAGGTTGATGTAAGTTGCTGTCAGTGCGAGGAGAGAGCGAAGGTACAAAGGATAATATATACAAAAAAGAGAAATGGAAATGTCGTTACTATGTACGATCGTGTGATACACGGGTGGTACACTTTTATTGGCCTTCGCCAGTCATGATCTGCCTTTAAACTTTTATGCCTTTAAAAGGGTATGTACCTTAGTTACATTCGCGAAGAGGATTTATTAGAAACACTTCAGTTTGCTAATAGAGTAACTTAACATGGTTGGGGAAATAATCTGTATGACAAAACAAATAAAAAAATCTGCAAACAAAAATTTATCATATAAGAGTGTTGTCTATAAAAACATGTGTTATACAATTTTTAGTGGTCAAGCCGATTTTCAAATAATATTAATTCTTGATGCCAGATAAGGAAAGACAAAATTATTAACGTTTTTTACTGTCACTAAAATATTTTGCCATTTAAATACATTCTACTGAATGGTCTACGGTACATCGATATTGAAGATCAAGCTTTTTAATACAGAAATTACTGTGTGAAAATTGGAAACTCTTATTCATCATATGAACCTTTAAACAGAGGGGTACTATCATGAGCAAAAGTTCGTTCCCTTAGACCTCCAGAGAGTGAACACGAATGGTCTCACTATGAATCACCGAAGCTTTTGAACAAATAAGTCATGGAAAACCCAATAGATGGCGCACTGCAAGGATATTGGGCGCAGAGAGGAATAAGAAGTATTAATTTTTCTAAAGCATTGAGTAAAGTCTTCATAATCTGATATCGTTAGAAAGTGATAGATAATTTTGTTGTTTTTGACGTTACTGGGTTTGCGTGTAAAATGTGCAGTTAACAAAATATGCTAGATAAATATGAGAATAAAATTATGCTTATGATATCTACATTCTTGAATTGGTATTCTCATATATTATCGTATCTTATAAACAGACATGACCAACCAAGGGTCATTACAAAACATTTTAGCTTAAATGTGTACGGAAGTGTTTTATACTGCTACTCGCCTATCGTAAAAACAAAATAAACATTTGTACAAGCAAGTCGGCAATTGTTTTTTTTTTTTTTATTTCACTTGTGTTATAAATGTAGTAACCACAAACTGCAGTTTCATATGCAAATATTTATAGATCTGTCATATTGCGTAATTGAGCCAATATTCTGAACGAATGTGGGCGATATGGGGTATGACCAATGACCGTTTTCGGACACTTGAAAATACTGATTTTTTGGTAGTTTGATACATTATATTAAGTCTATATGAAATATGAAGATACTTTCACCATAGTCAATATCTAGTAGCAAGAGAGAAAGGCTGAAAAAAGAAAAAAATGTTAATAAGGTGACACATATTCAAAATACTGGAGAGAGAGAGAGAGAGAGAGAGAGAGAGAGAGAGAGAGAGAGAGAGAGAGAGAGAGAGAGAGAGAGAGAGAGAGTAGCTTTTAGTTTCTGTTCTACGTTAACAACATTGTAAAACAAGCCTCATGTTACTACTTTCATATTATCACCCTGTCAATAGCAAAGCAGATATACTTATTAGTTTCA
The DNA here is from genome assembly GCF_036898095.1 of Palaemon carinicauda. Taxonomy (NCBI): domain Eukaryota; kingdom Metazoa; phylum Arthropoda; class Malacostraca; order Decapoda; family Palaemonidae; genus Palaemon; species Palaemon carinicauda. Next base: position 87,831,033 of record NC_090742.1, on the reverse strand, counting down.
AGAATAGCTTGACATTTTTTACGAGACTTTGGTGGCGGAAATTTGTGGCAAAGTAGTTTTCCAGTGCTCTTGTATGAAGAGCTAATGGGAATGCGTTAACAACCTTATCCATTGATATTTTTTATTCTATTGTAGGAATTCAATTTCTCTATCATGGAAAGTTAGTAGCAGGGGTTTTTGCCATTCCTAGACTCATTCTTCTCATATGGGAGGGGTTACTAACCACTAGTGGAAACCTTTGCGAGTTAGGTTGGCTAGTATATAACACATCTTAGGGTGCACATTTCAACTCAAACTAATTCTATCAGTGTTTATTTTTACTTCATGGGTCCTATTTTAGATAACAGATACTATGTTTAAAGTGTTGTACTCCTGGTCTGACAACTTTATTACTATCTTACTTTATTATTTAATGTTTCCTTCTTTTATTGGAATTAGCGTATTCTTTGAATACCCTATCTTTATTTCACAAAAACAGCTTCTAGGAATATTCAAAATGTCTTTTCTTTACAAAATCTAAAGATAACTTTGACTAAAAATTATTCTTAAAACCTCTTTATTGTTTTCATAGTGTGTTAGACAATTCCTTGGCAATTCACAAAGTCGATTGTTTTTTTTGTCATTAATTTGATTTTGACATTATCACTTTCAATGAGGAACTAAAATTATTTTTGCTCTGAGCTTTGTATCATGCACGATCTTCCAGAACATTTTGTATTAATTAGTAGTGAAGTAAAAAGGAGGTTACTAAAAATCATTATATTTTGTTAATATTTTATTAGTATTTACACACAATACTTCAGTATGATGTCCAACCTCCATCTGCATCGATGACCTCACACAGACGATTGGGTATGGAATCTACAAGATTCATGCAAAGTAGCGGACGTCGACGAACACTCTCCCACAGATTATTTGTTTTAGTTTCTACTGCCTTGCGGGTACGCTGCTCCCCAACGTCCTATTTCCGAACCATCTTAGCCCAAAGGTGTTCAATTGGGTTCAAGTCGCATCCTTTTGATGGCAACTCCAAGACTTCAATTTCAGGATGATCCTGTTGCCAGTTACTCACCACCCAGCTCTTATGGATGGGACTTTGATCATGGACCAATTTTATTAAACCAGGAGCAGGAACTGGCATTGTCCGAACTGTTGGAAGTAACACTTGCTCCAGGATTTTGACGTATTTTTCTCTTGTGAAACGGCCGTCGATCTTGACAAGTTCGCCAGGACCATATCCCCACAGCTATCCCCAGAATGATACTGCCACTCTGCCACTCATTGCTCGGTGATGGATGTGATTCTCCTGATAGCGTGTGTTAGGTCGCCGCCAACAATGCCTAGCTCGGGCTACCACTGATTGAAACACCTTCTCATCAGTAAAGATTATATTTCTTCAATAATTTTTGTCATGCTTCAGAAGGTGTTCCAAAGAAAACCCAAGGCACCATTCCTTGTGTGCAGGAGTAAGCATTCCCTTGTATGATGGGATATGACAGCAAATCCCTGTTTCATTGAGTCTTCGTCTCAAGGTCATAGGATGGCAGTTTAACCTCAGTTTTCTAGTATGCTGAACCGACGTCCTCATAGGATGCATTTCACAGGCTGCTACAATCTGGGCATCTATCCTGGGCAAGGTTGCAGAAGGCCTTCCACTTCGAGGCCTTGTTTTCACGGAGCCCTCCTCCTCCCACCTGGTGATACACTTCCTGACCATTTTTGTGCTTCTCCCAATTCGATAAGCAATGTTCGCCACTGTCAATCCACTTTCCCATAATCCGATAACTCTTCCTCGTTCAGCAATCATTTCTGTGGAATTTGCGCGTCCCTCGGACATTGCTGTTATGGTAAAGTAATAAATCTATATACACAAATGTATTAGAGATGTCAACTTCATTATCTCAAATACTGGAATAAAAGCATTGTCTATGGAAGGATTTTCAGCCTACAACTTTTCGGAGTCCGGCGTGGCTCTAGTCAATAGCAGCAGAGTATAGAGTGTGTAACAAGATTGGCTGCAGTGTGTCTGAAGTCACCTGCTACGAAAGGTTTACCTATCACCACCCTGAGTAGCTTCATAAACTTTGGTGCAGATGGTCATGTTGATTTGAAAAAGTGTCAACTCTATAATATTGTTTGTAGATTAAAAGGGTCCATGACCATGGCATTCTAACATTAATAATACTCACAATTGGACTAGTAAAAAAATATTAATTTTTTAGCTTGTTTACGTTGTCGTAACCTTACACCAGCTATTAAACTGCCAAAAAACAGTCACTGAAAAGATCATTTAATTTTTACGTAATTTAGATTGCCACTTTCCCAGTAACATACACTCTTCCATATTTTCTTCCTGTTTTTATTTCTCTGCTCTTAAAATAATCTTTTGACTTTTTTCTATCTTATTATATAATATTGAAATATTACATTCGTTGAAATATCTAAATTTTTTAATAGATATTGGAAAAAAAATAAGTATGGTAATAATTTTAGTTTCTAAAATCCCATTCGGTTGCCATACCCCATATCGCCCACCTTCGCTCAGAATATTAGTCGAATTACGTAATAAGACAGATCTATGAATATTTGCATATGGAACTGCAGTTTGTGGTTACTACATTAATAATCCAAGTGAAATAAAAAAAACAATTTACCGACTTGCTTCTACAAATGCTTATTTTGTTTTTACGATAGGCGACTTGCAATATAAAACACTTCCGTACACATTTTAGCTAAACTGTTGTCGGCCATTTCCTCTCCTTGTCCAAATGCTCACCCCATTTTTTAATCCACGGCTACGCCACTAAGACGCATGGCGTCAACAACAAAGGTTCCAGGAGGGCTCAGAAAGAAGCATAACGCTTGGCGCCAAAATACGTGCGCCAAAGCTTGACCCACGTGACCCAGCTAGCAGAGCTGTGAAGGGGTCACCACTGATACCCCAGCTCGGAGCCCAGCGACTGCCCTTCGACCTCAGAAAACCTCGAACCTCTGAAAGAGGCAGAAGCAACCCCATCTCTCTCCAATGAGTCGAGTACCCAAAGCCGCTCCTGCCCTTCTTATAAAGACTTGTGAAGTGAAACCCGAACCGGGAACTGGCTAATCCTCGCCAACGGGAAACGTGTGCCCAGAGGTCGACCAAGCCTGAAATTAAGTAACCTAATTGTGGGGATAGCAGGAGTTGTGGCAAACCAAGGGAGGAAAGACTTCACTTAGGTCTGGTGAGAGGAGATAAGGAGGGCTGGGTCAAAGTAGAACAGTGGGCCCATGGAAGGCCAGTGATCACTAATTACTTGTCACGACTGCCACATGGAATTGCCTTCAACAAGAATAAGCCACTCTCGGGGAAACATAACACTTAAATTACAGTAGTGCATGGTGCAGATTATGGGGTATGAAGTTGAATCCTAACAAAACTCAAAGTATGATTGTAAGCAGGCCAAGGACAGTGGCTTCTCAACATCCGGATCTCAGTATTGATAATGTTTCTTTAACTTTGTATGACTCTTTTAAAATCTTAGGTGTGATTCTCGACAGCAAATTTACTTTTGAGAAACACATTAGGTCTGTGTCGTCTTAAATTGAACAAAAAATTGGCTTATTGAGAAAGTCTTTCAAGATTTTCGGTGATCAATCTATTCTGAAGAAGTGTTTTAATTCTTTCATTTTTCCTTGTTTTGATCATTGTTCTCCTGTCTGGTCTTCAGCTGCTGATTCTCATCTTAATTTGTTGGATAGAAACTTACGGTCTATTAAATTTCTTATTCCTGATCTAGATATTAATCTTTGGCACCATCGTTCAATTAGTTTATTATGCATGTTGCATAAGATTTTTCATAATTCTGACCATCCTTTACATTCAGATCTTCCGGCACAATTCCATCATGTTCGTAATACTAGGCAGGCAGTTCTCCATCATGAGGCTCAATACTACACAGTATTCTAGAAGTTTTATTCCAGCTGTGACTAAGCTGTGCAATGATCTTCCTAATCGGGTAGTTGAATCAGTAGAACTTCAAAAGTTCAAAGTTGCAGCAAATGTTTTTATGTTGAACAGGCTGACATAAGTCTCTTTATAGTCTATATAAGACATATCTGTTTTTACGTTCTTACTGTTTGTAGAATGATTTATTGTTAATTTGTTCTCATCATTTATTTATTTCATTGTTTCCTTTCCTCACTAGGCTATTTTTCCCTGTTGGAGTCTTGGG
>NC_090742.1:87811822-87821822 GCF_036898095.1 Palaemon carinicauda | reverse complement strand
GGTGGGCGGAAGTGGCTGAGAGAGTTGCCGTCAATGGTGTTCGTTTTCCTGGTTGATACGTGATAGTTAATGACTCCGACGTCCTTAGGCCAACGCCCCGCGCTTCCAGATCTATATAGAAATTTCTGGAAGTAACTAAGTTTCATATATATAACAACCCCTGGGATGCATAAATCATATAGACAATTGCAGCCTTAAATCATAGACATCTCACCCTCTCTCTATCACACGCCTCTCAGTATATTGTTTTAAAAGAGTTCAGTGAAATCTCAAAGATTTGGTGTGACAGGCTTTAGCATACGTAGTGATTACTTATAAAAATTCCCTTAGAGTTATTATAACTTGCCCTGTAGTAACGTGAAAGGTATTTGTATCACTATCTTGTTAACTACATTCATTGAGTGTTAAAATTAATTAAATATTGTGTAAAATTTAATTTCAAATGAAACAAGTGATGGTATAATTTCCATATGTATTATTTCTTTTAGCTTTGTCTAAGGTTTCTTTCAGATTGAATTTTTAAAGTCAAGTGATTATATAATTTTCAGAGTGTAACATTTTTGTCTTGATCATAGTTTTGTTCACACTTAATATCTCAAGTGATTTATTTTTATGTAAATTCTTTCAAAGTGTTGTAACTTTTATTGAATATATTCATTTTTGTAAAGAGAGTATTTCAATCACCAGGGTTTATTTCATACTCGCTCGTATTCTGTTAAAAAATCGAAGTAAGAAGTGGTTTAAAAAAAGAGAGAAAACAGGAAGAAAAAGAGAGGGAAGAAGCGTGGCATGCGCAGGAGTTGGAGCTGTTGAACGCGCAAGCATAATTGTCAATGGAGACAGAGATGACCCCTACTAAGCACGAACCTGTGTTTAATGTGTCGGATGCCCAGATGTTAATTGCATGGTTCACAAAGAGGCCCAAGATAGGTTCTTTGATCATTTTGAAACGGTCTCATCGACGATGAAATGGCCAGGAGATAAATGGTCTGTGTTATTGCAAAATGTGATCTTTGGGAAGGGCTGCAGTGCTTATTTTTCCTTATCTCAGGACCAAAATAAGGAGTAACAAGAAGTGAAGAGGATCGGGCTGCAAGTATATAAGATGACCCCTTAATATTATAATGAAAGGTTGCGAAGTTTGAGGAAGGACGAAAAAATTACTTTCCTTGATTACGCTTATAAGGTACGATGATGTTTTAAGAGATAGACAGAGGCTTCTAACATGAGGGAGATGGCTGATTTAGAAGAATTGATAATACTAGAACAGTATCTACGAGGAATTCCAGTACACATTCGAACGTACTTGAGAGAGGTGAAGAAACTTGATAAAGGCGCTTCGCTGAGTGAAGATTATAGTATTATCAGTCCTAAACCCTCCTCAGGCCTGAAATTTCAACCATCGCTCCGACCAAGTGTCAAGTATTTGCCAAACCATGGAAACCAGTTCAATAATAACTGCGTGAACAAGTTAAACAGTTATAGCAGAAGTAGCACTAGTACTGTTCCTCGCAGAATGTGATAGTACCACAGCAACAATCGTCGAATCATTCTCCTTCAAGTATCATGAAAGACATGCAGAAGGTTAATATTGTCTGTTTTAAAGGTGGCAAGAGAGGCCATTATCAGTAAGGAATGTTGGTTGAACCAACTGAAAGCAGTCACCCAAGTGATTAAGGATAATTCGATTTTACATAAGGAGAAGACAAAGAAACAATCATGAAAGGTCGAAGAGGAAAATAAACCAGCCAACACTTACATGAAGAACAGGGCAAACCCAAACAGCGTGGATACCTTTAAACATTATATTTATGAAGGCATGTTAGCAACAGTATACGGGAGTGAGCATACCCCGGTCAGGATATTGCACAACACAGGTTGCAACCATAGTGCGGTGGTACGAGGAGTACACCCGTTGGTGCAATAGAATCTCACCGGAGACTTGGTTATTTTGAAGGGGATAGGAGGTGAAGAGGTTACCCCTATTTACCGTTTGAAACTGTCATGCGAGTTGGTGATAGGTAATTTTGATTTTGTGGTAAAGAATTCATTGGATGTCGAAGGAGTAGACATCCCTCTGAGTAATGAGGTTAGTGAAGCGCCGTTTGTGCCTAGTCCCATTGTAACGTAGAAATTATTGAAGTATATTCCTACAACTGAACTCGAGAAGAACTACCCATATCAGTTTCCTAGTTATGCGGTGACTAGGAGTATGATGAAGAATGTGGTTGCTGTAAGAAGGAAAAGAAATCAAATGAACGATGAACTTGGAGGATTTGTTTTCCAAAGAAGAGGATTCCCTTAATGGTACGCAAGAGAACTCCAAAGTAAGCCCGAGCGAAGAGGAGCAATATACAAGTGCATAAGAAGACAAAGAAATAATGGACTTTGAAGAAATAGAAAACTCAGTGTTAGAAGTAGGACAAGACAGTAGGAAAAGGCATATATACATCGTTATCCATGGAATTGACAAATGGGGGATATATCATCAGATATTAATTCCCGCTCCATTAAGAAGACAGGTGATCGCCATAGCGCACGAGATGGGACATTTGGAGGATAAGGAAGATGACGAAGATTATGAAGCACTTTTTCTGGCCTGGCATGCATAAGAATGTGAGCCAGTTTTGCCATGCATGTCACGTATGTCATGTGGCTGGAAAGCAAAACGAGTACATAAGAAAGCTCCTTTACACATAAAAGAAGTGTGAGGAGACCCCCTAAGCAAGGTAATGATCAACATTGTGGGACCTTTATCAAGGACGAAAATAGGTCAAAATTATATGTTAACCTTGTCTTTTCCACAGACAAGATATCCAGAAGCCATACTTGTCAGGAACATCAGTGCCAAAATAATCGCTGAGAAGTTAATAGACTTTTTTACTAGCGAACGAATTTCATGTCAAAATTATTTCAGGACGTAATGAAACTGTTGGATGTGAAACAACTATCAACTGCTTATCATCCAGAAACCCGAGGTGCATTAGAGAGGTTTCATCAAACTTTGAAAAGTGTGTTAACGAAGTTCTGCAACGAAACGGGGAATTAATGGGACAGTGGACTACCGTTGATATTAATAGAGGTATGTAATGCTTATCAAGAAAGCATGGGATGTAGACCGAATTAAATGGTATTTGGACGAAAAGTACGAGGACCGATTAAAATGGTAGCAGAAAAATGGAAGGACCGAGAGAATACGGATGGAGAATACGTCAAGAATTTGAGGAAAAGGATCGGCGAGATAAGGAAAGTTTCGGTAGAAAGCCTTAAGACTAGTCAAGGAAAAATAAAGAAAAGGTTCGATATGAAAAGTAAGGACAGACAGTTTTCTCTAGGACAAGAGGTATTGATTTTCTTGCCAATAAAGAGATTCCAAGGACCATTCAAGATTTTGGAGAAGATCAGTGACCTGACCTACATTATTGAAACCCCAAGAAGAAGGAAAATTCAGAGGAAAGTACACGTTAACCTACTTAAACACTACTGAAGCGAAAACAAGACCGAATGATTCATCTATGATTCAGAGCTTGGAAAAGAAATTAGCTCATTTGGACCAGGAGCAACAAGAGGAATTGAGCCGATTAATTAGAAGTTCCCTGCATTGTCTCAGGCGTCGCGTAATGAACCAACCTGACGAAACATGAGATACATCTTAACCCTGGAACGGTACGGTGGGTCATCCGCGACCCCGAGCGTCAAAAAAAAAGAGGTTTTTCTCACGTGACTCACCCCCGTGATTGAGTTTGTGGGTGATTGACCTGCAGTAGGTGTCTCGCCTACACGCTCTAGTAGTGTCCAGATGTGCATTGCTGTAGCTGTACTCCTTCCCCGATTTCTGAGGCGCGTCGGGGTCGAGCGCGACCGAGTTTACCCTTCTAAGGTAATTTGCATAATTATCAAAGTTATTACGTATTATGAAATTGTCGTAGAATGGTGCAACTTGTATAGGTTATCAGTTGTGGAAAGTCTTGGTGGATTGTTTGGCTACCATGTGCATGATTTTTTTTTTAGTTATAATGTCGTTCATCACCACGAGGACCATTTTACCGCGAGTGCCCCTTTTTCATTTTTTTTTCATTTTTTTGCCAAGTAATTTTTCCGTAAGATATTGCCAAATAGTGTCGTAAAACTTTTGCTTTTTTAGTGTTGGAAAGTGTGTCTAGATGATCTGGCTACCCATGCGTGACTTTGTTTTTGTCAGATACGACGTAGTTATTGGTATATTGGGTATTTAACTGCGGTTGCCAATTTCAGTTTTTTTTTCAATATTTGTAAAAATTTACTTCGTAGTAAGGAATTGCCGTATATTATTGATTTTTTTTTTCATGTTTATGTGTTAGAAAGTGTGCCTTGATGGTTGGGCTAACACGTGCATGTCCTTTTTTTTTATCTGAGATGCCGTATATTAGAATGTTGGGCATTTTACCGTGAGTGCCCCTTTTTCATTTTTTTTCATTTTTTTGCCAAGTCATTTTCCCGTAAGATATTGCCAAATAGTGTCGTAAAACTTTTGCTTTTTTAGTGTTGGAAAGTGTGTCTCGATGATCTGGCTACCCATGCGTGACTTTGTTTTTGTCAGATACGACGTAGTTATTGGTATATTGGGTATTTAACTGCGGTTGCCAATTTCTGTTTTTTTTTTCAATAATTGTAAAAATTTACTTCGTAGTAAGGAATTGCCGTATATTATTGATTTTTTTTTTCATGTTTATGTGTTAGAAAGTGTGCCTTGATGGTTGGGCTAACACGTGCATGTCTTTTTTTTTTTATCTGAGATGCCGTATATTAGAATGTTGGGCATTTTTCCGCGAGTGCCCCTTTTTATTTGTTTTGCATTTTTTTGCTTAGTCATGTTACCGTAAGGAATTGGCAAGTAGTGTCGCAAAACTTATATTTTTATAGTGTTGGAAAGTGTTTCTAGATGATCTGGCTACCCATGCCTATTTTTTTTTTAGCCAGATATAGCGTATATATAGGTATGTGTTCGATTTTCCTGTGATTGCCATTTTTTCGTTTTTTCCCATTTCTTTCAAAATTACTACGTACTAAGGAACTATCACAGAGTAATGATTCATTTATATGTTTATTTGTCGGAAAATGTGCCTCGATGGTTTGCCTAGCACGTGGCTGAAATTTTTTTTCTGAAATGCGTATAATAAAATGTTGGGCATTTTTCCGCGAGTGCCCCTTTTTATTTGTTTTTCATTTTTTTACATAGTCATGTTACCGTAAGGAATTGGCAAGAAGTGTCGCAAAACTTATATTTTTATAGTGTTGGAAAGTGTTTCTAGATGATCTGGCTACACATGCCTATCTTTTTTTTTAGCCAGATATGGCGTATATATAGGTATGTGTTCGATTTTCCTGTGATTGCCATTTTTTCGTTTTTTCCTATTTCTTTCAAAATTACTACGTACTAAGGAACTATCACAGAGTAATGATTCATTTATATGTTTATTTGTCGGAAAATGTGCCTTGATGGTTTGCCTAGCACGTGGCTGAATTTTTTTTTTTTCTGAAATGCCGTATATTAGAATGGCCATTTTTCCGCGAGTTCTCCTTTTTATTTGTTTTGCAATTTTTTGCTTAGTCATGTTACCGTAAGGAATTGGCAAGTAGTGTCGCAAAACTTATAATTTTATAGTGTTGGAAAGTGTTTCTAGATGATCTGGCTACCCATGCCTATCTTTTTTTTTTAGCCAGATATGGCGTATATATAGGTGTGTTCGATTTTCCTGTGATTGCCATTTTTTCGTTTTTTCCCATTTATTTCAAAATTACTACGTACTAAGGAACTATCACAGAGTAATGATTCATTTAGATGTTTATTTGTCGGAAAATGTGCCTTAATGGTTTGCCTAGCACGTGGCTGAAATTTTTTTTTCTGAAATGCCGTATATTAGAATGTTAGCCATTTTTCCGCGAGTGCCCCTTTTTATTTGTTTTGCATTTTTTTGCTTAGTCATGTTACCGTAAGGAATTGGCAAGTAGTGTCGCAAAACTTATATTTTTATAGTGTTGGAAAGTGTTTCTAGATGATCTGGCTACCCATGCCTATCTTTTTTTTAGCCAGATATGGCGTATATATAGGTATGTGTTCGATTTTCCGGTGATTGCCATTTTTTCGTTTTTTCCCATTTCTTTTAAAATTACTACGTACTAAGGAACTATCACAGAGTAATGATTCATTTAGATGTTTATTTGTCGGAAAATGTGCCTTGATGGTTTGCCTAGTACATGGCTGAAATTTTTTTTTTTTCTGAAATGCCGTATATTAGAATGTTGGCCATTTTTCCGCAAGTGCCCCTTTTTATTTGTTTTGCATTTTTTTGCTTAGTCATGTTACCGTAAGGAATTGGCAAGTAGTGTCGCAAAACTTGTATTTTTATAGTGTTGGAAAGTGTTTCTAGATGATCTGGCTACCCATGCCTATCTTTATTTTTAGCCAGATATGGCGTATATATAGGTATGTGTTCGATTTTCCTGCGATTGCCACTTTTTCGTTTTTTCCCATTTCTTTCAAAATTACTACGTACTAAGGAACTATCACAGAGTAATGATTCCTCTAGATGTTTATTTGTCGGAAAATTTTGTTTACTTCTTTTTTGATTGAATATCATCAAATTTTTTTAGCTAAAATATTATATTGTTTTACATTTTATTTTCGATTTTATTTCCCTTCAAAAAATTTTTTTTGGGTCAGAATTTTAATTTTATAGTCGTAAAATAATCGATAATTATCCAGCAACCCACCATACAATTTTTATGCATATCCAAGAATAATTAGATTAGTAAATAACACCTTGAAATTGACATACCCTTCCTACATTTCAAGTGGCAGATTTGGGAGTCTGAGTCAGTGTGGTTGGCGGCCATTTTGTGGACATATCCGAATCGTAAGTTGCCCTATCTATATATATTCTTGTTTCCTATAGAATTTGTGATATTTTGGTATATTTTTACCTGCATAAATATCATATTATATATTAAATATATGTATTTTTTTACAAAATTTATAAGTACTCAAAAAATTACCTTTAGATATGGCCCCTGATATAAATGTAATTTACAAAATAATGAAGATTTATTTTCATATTTCTATTTTAGGATAACATATGTTTATTCCCTAAAAAAATTAGCCACTTCCTATTTCATTTGGGTACCCAAAAAAATTCATGAAATTTGGACAAATTTTTTTGGCCAAAAAAAGTTACCCTTTTTTTCTCATTTCAGATCTTCACCTCCCTGGGTCTGACTTCATCCAAAATACATCAAGATGTGTCCTAAACATTCGAGAATCAATTCCTAAAAGGATTTGTGTATATATGTATAAACTTTTTTTTATGAATTTTTATGTAAGGTCTTTTTTTTCTACTTAATTTTTTAAAATATTTATAATAAATAGTTTTTCTGCAGATGAGTAGTATTTATCTTTACAGTTGTTTTAAGCATTCATTGAAGTTTTTTTTTTTGGCAAAAGAAAAAAGGAGGTTACTGCAAAACTGATTTTTCAAGAATTTTTTTTGGCGTCGGGGTCGCGCGCGTCTGAGGAGCGTACCTATCCAGGGTTAAAACAACTGAAAGACCATTTAAGCAACGAGCTTATTGACTGTCACCGTATCACTGAGAAGTCATGAGAAAAAAAGTGGACTAATTGTTAAAATACGGATTAGCCGAAAAAAGTTCTAGCCCTTACAATTCTCCATACTTGCTCGCAAAAAAACCGGACGGTTCTTTCAGGAAGTGTACGAACTGCTGAAAGTTAAATTCGATCAGTGTGGCCAATAATTATCCATTGCCGCTCATCGACCAACTACTCAACAATATCGGACAAGCGAGATTCGTCTCCAAGATTGGCTTATTAAAGGGCTATTATCAAATTTCTTTGGAGGACAACTCAAAATTTTTATCAGCTTTTATAACCCCGTTTGGGTTATATCAATACACTGTCATGCTATTTGGTCTAATGAACGCCCCTGCAACTTTTCAACATGTGATGGATAACCTTCTAGGATCGATAGAAGGAGTAGGCATATATCTCGACGATATTGTGGTATATTCATCGACCTGGGAAGAACATCTGTGAATCCTGAAGGAGGTATTTCAGAAGCTGCGAGGAGCATACCTGATAATTTAATCTTTAGAAGAGCAAATTTGGAAAGGCAACAGATCCGCTTAGGATTTGAAGTAGGAAGAGAACTAATCACCCCGGTAGCCGCTAACGTCGGGGGAAAAAGGAAAGTGCCACCACACACAACAAGAAAGCAGTTACAACGTTTCATAGGGATTGCATTATTCTACAGACGGTTTTGCCCAAACTTTTCCGCTGTAGTCACTCCATTGACGGATTTGACTAGCCCCCCCAAAAAAATTTGTATGGACCAGCGAGTGCCAGGAATCCTTCGACATGATAAAGGCCATATTAACTTTGAAACCAATGCTACAAATACCTGATTTCAACAAGAAATTTCTTATCCAAGTGGTTGCATCGGATAACGGAATTAGGGCTGTCTTATTGCAGGAAGACGAGGAAGAAATTCTTCACCCGGTTTGCTTTATGTTGTCGAAGCTGAAGAGTCATCAGCAAGCCTACTCGACAGTTGAAAAGAACTACTAGCGTTAGTCATAGCTATAAAAAAGTTTGAAGTCTAAGTGAATCAATCACAGAATGAGATTATAGTGCTTTCAGATCATAATCCTTTAACTTTTGTTAATAAAACTGAAAATAACAATCAAATGTTAACTAGGTGGTCATTATGTTTGCATCCGTATTGTATTAATGTAAAGCACATATCAAGTAGAGATAAAATGGTTGCAGATTATTTATCTCAGGCTGAATCAATGGATTCAGACCCAAGCTCCGTATGTTTGCTAGATTTCCCCTTCTCCATAATAATAAATTTGGGAAAAAATGCATCAACCTATTCAATGAGCAATTGCCTGCCCTTAATTTGAAACTAATTCCCATAAACCCCCGAACTATCGGCTCACTCTTCCAAGTCAAGGTGCCTCCGGTGTCGTTTATAAGTATAATTGTCCCAGATGTGATCTTGGCACTTACATCGGTTGTACCAGGAGGCTGCTAAAAGTCCGAATTTCCTCTCATCAAGGAATTAGCTATAGAACGGGTTGTCGACTATCAAATCCAGAACAATCTAACATAAGAAATCACAGTAAAAGTTGCAAAACACACATAGATACCAGTCATTTTAATATAATAGGAAGACCCCGACATATAGACGAACTAACCACCCTTGAATCAATAATGATTAAGGTAACTGTACCTTCTCTTAACCACCAGTCGTCTTCCACCTAATTGTTTATTGCCTAATTACCTGTTGTTTTGTTTACACTCCCTTCCATAAAAATTTTTTGTGTCAGTTCTCTTTACGCTACCGCTGTGGGTAGGTGTCTTATTCGTTCTATTATTATTATTATTATTATTATTATTATTATTATTATTATTATTATTATTATTATTATTATTATTATTATTTAATTAATTTGTTTCTCTGTATTCGCCCCTAGCCCTTTCACTGTTATTCTGTGTTTAGGTTTTTACTCTTTTTTTATTCTTCATTTATTAAAAAGGTTTTTTTAATTTTGGTGTTGATAAACGTTGTGTGTATCTTTTTACTCATACGCAATTGATTTGTAATCGTTTCAGCCTGGAATATGTACCAAGCTGATACGAAACGTCGGCGCTAATAAGTGGATGAAAGACAGAACGCGTCTCCCTACTCCAATATGTTCATATATATATATATATATATATATATATATATATATATATATATATATATATATATATATATATATATATATATATATATATATATATATATATATATATTTATATATACATATATATATATATATATATATATATATATATATATATATATATGTGTGTGTGTGTGTGTGTGTGTGTGTATATATATATATGCTAAGCTTTATTAACTGGATGAAATGTGATCCTTTTTGGGAAAATACACTTTAT
>NC_090742.1:87779322-87806822 GCF_036898095.1 Palaemon carinicauda | reverse complement strand
GGAGGTGGTTGAGAGAGTTGCCGTCAATGGTGTTCGTTTTCCTGGTTGATACGTGATAGTTAATGACTCCGACGTCCTTAGGCCAACGCCCCGCGCTTCCAGATCTATATAGAAATTTCTGGAAGTAACTAAGTTTCATATATATAGCAACCCCTAGGATGCATAAATCATATAAACAATTGCAGCCTTAAATCATAGACATCTCACCCTCTCTCTATCACACGCCTCTCAGTGTATTGTTTTAAAAGAGTTCAGTGAAATCTCAAAGATTTGGTGTGACAGGCTTTAGCAAACATAGTGATTACTTATAAAAATTCCCTTAGAGTTATTATAACTTGCCCTGTAGTAACGTGAAAGGTATTTGTATCACTATCTTGTTAACTACATTCATTGAGTGTTAAAATTAATTAAATATTGTGTAAAATTTAATTTCAAATGAAACAAGTGATGGTATAATTTTCATATGTATTATTTCTTTTAGCTTTGTCTAAGGTTTCTTTCAGATTGAATTTTTAAAGTCAAGTGATTATATAATTTTCAGAGTGTAACATTTTTGTCTTGATCATAGTTTTGTTCAGACTTAATATCTCAAGTGATTTATTTTTATGTAAATTCTTTCAAAGTGTTGTAACTTTTATTGAATATATTCATTTTTGTAAAGAGAGTATTTCAATCACCAGGGTTTATTTCATACTCGCTCGTATCCTGTTAAAAAATCGAAGTAAGAAGTGGTTTAAAAAAAGAGAGAAAACAGGAAGAAAAAGAGAGGGAAGAAGCGTGGCATGCGCAGGAGTTGGAGCTGTTGAACGCGCAAGCATAATTGTCAATGGAGACAGAGATGACCCCTACTAAGCACGAACCTGTGTTTAATATGTCGGATGCCCAGATGTTAATTGCATGGTTCACAAAAGAGGCCCAAGATAGGTTCTTTGATCATTTCGAAACGTTCGCATCGACGATGAAATGGCCGGGAGATAAATGGTCTGTGTTATTGCAGAATGTGATCTTTGGGAAGGGCTGCAGTGCTTATTTTTCCTTATCTCAGGACCAAAATAAGGAGTAACAAGAAGTGAAGAGGATCGGGCTGCAAGTATATAAGATGACCCCTTAATATTATAATGAAAGGTTGCGAAGTTTGAGGAAGGACGAAATAATTACTTTCCTTGATTACGCTTATAAGGTACGATGATGTTTTAAGAGATAGACAGAGGCTGCTAACATGAGGGAGATGGCTGATTTAGAAGAATTGATAATACTAGAACAGTATCTACGAGGAATTCCTGTACACATTCGAACGTACTTGAGAGAGGTGAAGAAACTTGAGAAAGGCGCTTCGCTGAGTGAAGATTATAGTGTTATCAGTCATAAGTAAACCCTCCTCAGGCCTGAAGTTTCAACCATCGCTCCGACCAAGTGTCAAGTATTTGCCAAACCATGGAAACCAGTTCAATAATAACTGCGTGAACAAGTTAAACAGTTATAGCGAAAGTAGCACTAGTACTGCTCCTAGCAGAATGTGATAGTACCACAGCAACAATCGTCGAATGATTCTCCTTCAAGTATCATAAAAGACATGCAGAAGGTTAATATTGTCTGTTTTAAAGGTGGCAAGAGAGGCCATTATCAGTAAGGAATGTTGGTTGAACCAACTGAAAGCAGTCACCCAAGTGATTAAGGATAATTCGATTTTACATAAGGAGAAGACAAAGAAACAATCATGAAAGGTCGAAGAGGAAAATAAACCAGCCAACACTTACATGAAGAACAGGGCAAACCCAAACAGCGTGGATACCTTTAAACATTATATTTATGAAGGCATGTTAGCAACAATAGACGGGAGTGAGCATACCCCGGTCAGGATATTGCACAACACAGGTTGCAACCATAGTGCGGTGGTACGAGGAGTACACCCGTTGGTGCAATAGAATCTCACCGGAGACTTGGTTATTTTGAAGGGAATAGGAGGTGAAGAGGTTACCCGTATTTACCGTTTGAAACTGTCATGCGAGTTGGTGATAGGTAATTTTGATTTTGTGGTAAAGAATTCATTGGATGTCGAAGGAGTACACATCCCTCTGAGTAATGAGGTTAGTGAAGCGCCGTTTGTGCCTAGTCCCATTGTAACGTAGAAATTATTGAAGTATATTCCTACAACTGAACTCGAGAAGAACTACCCATATCTGTTTCCTAGTTATGCGGCGACTAGGAGTATGATGAAGAATGTGGTTGCTGTAAGAAGGAAAAGAAATCAAATGAACGATGAACTTGGAGATTTGTTTTCCAAAGAAGAGGATTCCCTTAATGGTACGCAAGAGAACTCCAAAGTAAGCCCGAGCGAAGAGGAGCAATATACAAGTGCATAAGAAGACAAAGAAATAATGGACTTTGAAGAAATAGAAAACTCAGTGTTAGAAGTAGGACAAGACAGTAGGAAAAGGCATATATACATCGATATCCATGGAATTGACAAATGGGGGATATATCATCAGATATTAATTCCCGCTCCATTAAGAAGACAGGTGATCGCCCTAGCGCACGAGATGGGACATTTGGAGGATAAGGAAGATGACGAAGATTATGAAGCACTTTTTCTGGCCTGGCATGCATAAGAATGTGAGCCAGTTTTGCCATGCATGTCACGTATGTCATGTGGCTGGAAAGCAAAACGAGTACATAAGAAAGCTCCTTTACACATAAAAGAAGTGTGAGGAGACCCCCTAAGCAAGGTAATGATCAACATTGTGGGACCTTTACCAAGGACGAAAATAGGTCAAAATTATATGTTAACCTTGTCTTTTCCACAGATAATATATCCAGAAGCCATACTTGTCAGGAACATCAGTGCCAAAATAAACGCTGAGAAGTTAATAGACTTTTTTACTAGAGAACAAATTTCATGTCAAAATTATTTCAGGACGTAATGAAACTGTTGGATGTAAAACAACTATCAACTGCTTATCATCCAGAAACCCGAGGTGCATTAGAGAGGTTTCATCAAACTTTGAAAAGTGTGTTAACGAAGTTCTGCAACGAAACGGGGAATTAATGGGACAGTGGACTACCGTTGATATTAATAGAGGTATGTAATGCTTATCAAGAAAGCATGGGATGTAGACCGAATTAAATGGTATTTGGACGAGAAGTACGAGGACCGATTAAAATGGTAGCAGAAAAATGGAAGGACCGAGAGAATACGGATGGAGAATACGTCAAGAATTTGAGGAAAAGGATCGGCGAGATAAGGAAAGTTTCGGTAGAAAGCCTTAAGACTAGTCAAGGAAAAATAAAGAAAAGGTTCGATATGAAAAGTAAGGACAGACAGTTTTCTCTAGGACAAGAGGTATTTATTTTCTTGCCAATAAAGAGATTCCAAGGACCATTCAAGATTTTGGAGAAGATCAGTGACCTGACCTACATTATTGAAACCCCAAGAAGAATGAAAATTCAGAGGAAAGTACACGTTAGCCTACTTAAACACTACTTAAGCGAAAACAAGACCGAATGATTCATCTATGATTCAGAGCTTGGAAAAGAAATTAGCTCATTTGGACCAGGAGCAAACAAGAGGAATTGAGCCGATTAATTAGAAGTTCCCTGCATTGTCTCAGGCGTCGCGTAATGAACCAACCTGACGAAACATGAGATACACCTTAAAACAACTGAAAGACCATTTAAGCAACGAGCTTATTGACTGTCGCCGTATCACTGAGAAGTCATGAGAAAAAAAGTGGACTAATTGTTAAAATACGGATTAGCCGAAAAAAGTTCTAGCCCTTACAATTCTCCATACTTGCTCGCAAAAAAACAGTACGGTTCTTTCAGGAAGTGTACGAACTACTGAAAGTTGAATTCGATCAGTGTGGCCAATAATTATCCATTGCCGCTCATCGACCAACTACTCAACAATATCGGACAAGCGAGATTCGTCTTCAAGATTGGCTTTTTAAAGGGCTATTATCAAATTTCTTTGGAGGACAACTCAAAATTGTTATCAGCTTTTATAACCCCGTTTGGGTTATATCAATACACTGTCATGCTATTTGGTCTAATGAACGCCCCTGCAACTTTTCAACATGTGATGGATAACCTTCTAGGATCGATAGAAGGAGTAGGCATATATCTCGACGATATTGTGGTATATTCATCGACCTGGGAAGAATATCTGTGAATCCTGAAGAAGGTATTTCAGAAGCTGCGAGGAGCATACCTGATAATTAATCTTTAGAAGAGCAAATTTGGAAAGGCAACAGATCCGCTTAGGATTTGAAGTAGGAAGAGAACTAATCACCCCGGTAGCCGCTAACGTCGGGGGAAAAAGGAAAGCACCAACACACACAACAAGAAAGCAGTTACAACGTTTCATAGGGATTGCATTATTCTACAGACGGTTTTGCCCAAAATTTTCCGCTGTAGTCACTCCCTTGACGGATTTGACTAGCCCCCCAAAAATATTTGTATGGACCAGCGAGTGCCAGGAATCCTTCGACATGATAAAGGCCATATTAACTTTGAAACCAATGCTACAAATACCTGATTTCAGCAAGAAATTTCTTATCCAAGTGGTTGCATCGGATAACGGAATTAGGGCTGTCTTATTGCAGGAAGACGATTAAGAAATTCTTCACCCGGTTTGTTTTATGTTGTCGAAGCTGAAGAGTCATCAGCAAGCCTACTCGACAGTTGAAAAGAACTACTAGCGTTAGTCATAGCTATAAAAAAGTTTGAAGTCTAAGTGAATCAATCACAGAATGAGATTATAGTGCATTCAGATCATAATCCTTTAACTTTTGTTAATAAAACTGAAAATAACAATCAAAGGTTAACTAGGTGGTCATTATGTTTGCATCCGTATTGTATTAATGTAAAGCACATATCAGGTAGAGATAAAATGGTTGCAGATTATTTATCTCAGGCTGAATCAATGGATTCAGACCCGGAATAAATTTTCTTTTTGGGTGGGGACCTATCTTACAAAGCTGGTCTATTGTAGAGTAATAACAGTAGTTTATTCATGTATGTTATTTATGTTTACATCTGTGCATTGCAGAGGTGAATAGCCAGCTCTTAAGATGAGTTCCTCTAGTTTAGGTATAAGTCTCTTATGTAAGTTACGTAAGACTTTCGTCGTTGATTTCATTGCATTCTTTATTCAAGTCAGTATATGTAAATTTACGTTATATTCAAGAATTAACATTTTATTTCACGTATTTTTGTTACAAAGTCTTAACGTAAACTGTTTGAGAGTGTTATGTGATCCATCCAAGATGTGAACAAGGTCTTATGTAAATTTTTTCTATATTTTTGAGATATTGCATCATATTGGAAAGAAAATATGCAGTTCTTAGTGTTAGGTTGTATCTTTTTTTTTATTTCAGGGAACAGTGGGTGGGCGGAGCTGGCTGAGAGAGTTCCCGTCAACAGGACTGGTTCACCCTGTCGATATGTGATAGTTGATATCACTGACGCCCTTGGGCTAACCTCCCCCCCCCCCCAACTGCTTCTAGATCTATTTAGAAATTTCTGGAAGTAGCTAATTTTCATAATATAGCAACCCTAAGATCAAATAGGGGATTCCAGCCTTAAGTCATATCCATCTCATCCTCTCTCACTCACACACGTCACAGTGCATTGTTTTAAAAGTGTTCACTGAAATCTCAAAGTTTTGGTGTGAGAGGTTTATGAAAACATAGTTTTTGTAAAAATTCTCTGAGAATTTTTTGTACATGGCCCTGTAGTTACGTGAAAGGTATTTGAATTGTTATCTGGTTAACTATATTCATTGAGTGTTAAGATTAACTAAATTGTGTGTAAAATTTAATTTCAAGTAAAACAAGTGATGGCATAATTTTCATAAGAATTATTTCTTTTGTCTAATATTTCGAGTCAAGGGATTATATAATTTTCAGAGCATAAAATTTTTGTTTTAATCTAAGTTTTGTTCAGCCTTAACATTTCAAGTGATTTATTTTTATATAAATTCTTTCAAAGTGTTGTAATTTTTATAGAATTAATTAAATTTTGTGGAAAGAGTATTACTTCAATCACCAGGGTTTATTTCATACTCGCTCGTATCCTGCTAAAGAATCAAAGTAAGAGGGGGTTTTCAATAGATTGTAATAATAAATATCCAGTGTTGTTATGAGTATACTTAAGATACCTTAAGATATTCAGTGCTTTGTATATTGCTGTCAGGGAGTTATATAACTGTCTTAGAGCTCGGGTAGTAATATTTTCAAGTGTAACAGATTTAATGTAAAAACAACCAGGTAAGTTTGGAACTCGAGTTGTATAGCTTGCCAGCCGTAATATGTATAATATCATATGTTTAGATCACTAACAAGAGACCATTGTATTATATATATATATATATATATATATATATATATATATATATATATATACATATATATATATATATATATATATATATATATATACATATATATATATATATATAAATATATATATATATATTTAAGTATGGAGTCAGAGCAATTACTCAGGGATAAACATATTGGAGTAGGGAGACGCGTTCTGTCTTTCATCCATTTATTAGCGCCAACGTTTCGTATCAGCTTGATACATTTTCCAGGCTGAAACAATTAAAAATCAATTGCGTATAAGTAAAAAGATACACACAACGTTTACCAACACCAAAATTAAAAACCTTTTTAATAAATTAAGAATAAAAAATGAGTAAAAACAGAAACAAAATAACAGTGAAAGGGCTAGGGGCGAATACAGAGAAACAAATTAATTAAAGAATAATAATAATAATAATAATAGAAAAATATGTGATAATAATAATAATAATAATAATAATAATAATAATAATAATAATAATAATAATAATAATAATAATAATAATAATAGAACGAACAAGACACCTACCCACACAGCGATAGCGTAAGGAGAACTGACATGAAAAATTGTTATGGAAGGGAGTGTAAACAAAACAACAGGTAATTAGGCAATAAACAATTGGGTGGAAGACAACTGGTGGTTAAGAGAAGGTACAGTTAGCTTAATCATTATTGATTCAAGGGTGGTTAGTTTGTCTATATGTCCGGTTCTTCCTACAATATTAAAATGACTGATATATATATGTGTGTTTTGCAACTTTTACTGTGATTTCTTATGTTAGATTGTTCTGGATTTGATAGTTGACAACCCGTTCTATAGCTAATTCCTTGATGAGAGGAAATTCGGACTTTTAGCAGCCTCCTGGTACAACCGATGTAAGTGCCAAGATCACATCTGGGACAATTATACTTATAAACGACACCGGAGGCACCTTGACTTGGAAGAGTGAGCCGATTGTTCGGGGGTTTATGAGAATTAGTTTCAAATTAAGGGCAGGCAATTGCTCATTGAATAGGTTGATGCATTTTTTCCTAAATTTATTATTATGGAGAAAGGGAAATCTAGCAAACATACGGAGCTTGGGGACACTATGGACTATTGGGGTGGATTGAATTTCAGATTAAGTAGCTTATTAAGGGATCTATGAAAAATTGCTGGAGGGGAATAATTATCCTTAAAGTAATCAGCAAGGAAAGTCACATCAGTATGAAAGGTAGACCAGCTTGATGTCAGATTAATGGCTCTATGCAGGAGAGTTGACACGGAATTCAGTTTAAAGTTAAAAAAACATGAGCTATAAAAACTGGTCCCCAGGCCAGTAAAGGTGCTCTTTCTATAAATACCAGTATGAAAGCCAGACTCGTCCTTGGATATCCTCACATCAAGGAACGGAAGTGAATTCTGTGTCTCTGTTTCAACCGTAAATCTAATGTTATGGTGTTGGTTGTTTAAATACTTAAGAAAGGTATCAGCATGGTAATTACATCTGAGTAAGGCGAAAGTGTCATCTATGTAGCGTCTATAAAAGAGTGGGCAGAAATTATGTGGGCATACATCTAAAGCTCGCTCCTCCAGGGAGCACATAAATATGTTAGCAAAAGTAGGACCCAGAGGGCTTCCCATGGCCATCCCCCCAGTCTGTTTAAAACCGTATTATTAAAAACAAAGGGCGTATCCAGCATGGCTAATTCTAAAAGCAACTTGAATTGAGTTCTATTAAAATTGTTGAACAAGCAATCGTCAGTGGGAAATAGCCTGTCTAAAATGATGTTGATTGTCTCGACAACGGGAACATTTGTAAACAGAGATTCCACGTCAAAGCTTGCCATGTACAGATCTGAGTCCTGCGTGATAATGTCATCTTTAAAGGAGGCCGAGTTTATTAATGTATATTTGTTGTGAGTCAGTGGTTGGAGTAAGGGGACAAGAAATTTGGCAAGTTTATAGCTAGTAGTGTTAATGGAAGAAAGGATGGGTCTCAAAGGAATTCCTTCTTTGTGTATCTTTGGCAGTCCGTACATACGTAACTTTCCTTGCTGATTACTTTAAGGATAATTATTTCCCTCCAGCAATTTTTCATAGATATCTTAATAAGCTACTTAATCTGAAATTCAATCCACCCCCAATAGTCCATAGTGTCCCCAAGCTCCGTATGTTTGCTAGATTTCCCTTTCTCCATAATAATAAATTTAGGAAAAAATGCATCAACCTATTCAATGAGCAATTGCCTGCCCTTAATTTGAAACTAATTCCCATAAACCCCCGAACTATCGGCTCACTCTTCCAAGTCAAGGATAAGATCAGCCCCCTGTTTGCCTCCGGTGTCGTTTATAAGTATAATTGTCCCAGATGTGATCTTGGCACTTACATCGGTTGTACCAGGAGGCTGCTATAAGTCCGAATTTCCTCTCATCAAGGAATTAGCTATAGAACGGGTTGTCGACTATCAAATCCAGAACAATCTAACATAAGAAATCACAGTAAAAGTTGCAAAACACACATAGATACCAGTCATTTTAATATTGTAGGAAGAACCCGACATATAGACGAACTAACCACCCTTGAATCAATAATGATTAAGATAACCGTACCTTCTCTTAACCACCAGTCGTCTTCCACCTAATTGTTTATTGCCTAATTACCTGTTGTTTTGTTTACACTCCCTTCCATAAAAATTTTTTGTGTCAGTTCTCTTTACGCTACCGCTGTGGGCAGGTGTCTTATTCGTTCTATTATTATTATTATTATTATTATTATTATTAATATTATTATTATTATTATATATTTTTCTATTATTATTATTATTATTTTTTAATTAATTTGTTTTTCTGTATTCGCCCCTAGCCCTTTCACTGTTATTCTGTGTTTATGTTTTTACTCTGTTTTTATTCTTGATTTATTAAAAAGGTTTTTTAATTTTGGTGTTGGTAAACGTTGTGTGTATCTTTTTACTTATACGCAATTGATTTGTAATCGTTTCAGCCTGGAATATGTACCAAGCTGATACGAAACGTCGGCGCTAATAAGTGGATGAAAGACAGAACGCGTCTCCCTACTCCAATATATATATATATATATATATATATATATATATATATATATATATATATATATATATATATATATATACATATATATATATATATATATATATATATACATATATATATATATTTATATATATATATATATATATATATATATATATATATATATATATATAAATATATATATATATATATATATATATATATATATATATATATCTATATGTGTGTGTGTGTGTATATATATATATATATATATATATATATATATATATATATATATATATATATATATACACTGTATATATATATATATATATATATATATATATATATATATATATATATATATATGCTAAGCTTTATTAACTGGATGAAATGTGATCCTTTTTGGGAAAATACACTTTATGTCAGAAGGAAACATTAGAAAAGACAGACACTTAGAAAGTACAAAATATCGTTTATGCTCGATCTTTTGATAAAATCTATAAAAAACTAAATTCGGACATCTACATTACATTGGAGGTGCAGGCCAATTAGAAGATTTGAAAAGCTTCTCGAAGGATTTAATCAAATGAAAAGCATATTTGGTAACTATTTGAAACCAAACATTAGAATGATATGTAAACAGGGAGATTGAGATTTGGTGTTTTCTCTGGCATGGAAAAAAATTATTAAAAGTGAAAACGCCGAATCCCTGAAATCAGAAATGTTCTCTTTTTTAAACAAAAAATTACTAAAATACTTGAGAAAGGTTGTATTAAAAGCAAGTAAAAAGGTAACTATAAATATATATATACATACATATATATATATATATATATATATATATATATATATATATGTGTGTGTATATATATATATATATATATATATATATATATATATATATATATATATATATATATATGCTTTCTGTGAAACTATCTACATATTCCTAAAGATTATATCATACGCTGCCTGTTTTGAGAAACTTCTCCCAAATTAGATTCTCGACGAGCACGTGCAAGAAAGAGCTCACCCTCTTTGTCTGCTGGAGCGTGGAAGGCAACAGATGCGAGTCGAAGTCCGTATGCAAGTGAATCGGCAGACTAATCTGCTTTTAGCTGAATTGGGACTTGGTTGCGAGTCTTCCATTCAAGGAAGATGCTCTCGACTAGAGCCTAACTCTGTGGCATTATCTGGATATATCTGTACAAACCCAAAAGAAAAGAAGTAGTAACAAAATTTCTTTTAGCACTTGGAGAATTGGTGGCGTTATTCCATTATGTAATGTATTTGCGGTACCTCAAGTCCAGCTGATTAACGCCCAACTTCCATAACTCCTATATTATCTGAAGTCTTTCAACATCTTTTGGCAAAATTTTTAAATAGGTTTACTGAAAGTAATCTGTTACCTAATTTGCAATTTGGATTTCTTAAAGGCCTTCGAGAGTGTGATGCCCTTCTTTCAGTCTCCAAATCTGTACAGAAATCCCTTAATTTTGGTAAGGAAGTTCGTATGATTGGCCTTGATTTCAGTGCAGCTTTTGACCGTGTTAATCATGAGGCCCTTGTAATCAAATTTTCAAATTCAAGCCGTTAGAAGTGGGTGTCTTTCCTTAGCATCATTATTGAATTTTTATGTAAGAGATCGCAGGAAGTTGTTACTGATGGACGCCAAAGTGAGTTTAGGAATGTGATATCTGGTATCCTTCAGGGTAATGTTCTTGGCCCATCACTTTTCTTCCTATATACACATGACATGTGGTTGGGCCTAGAATACAAACTCGTTGCATACGCAGGTAATGCTACCCTCTTTGCATCAATTCAGTCTTCTGAATGCAGATCTGGGGTTGCTGAATGCCTTAACAAAGATCTAGCTAAAATTAGTTCATGGTGCGAATTTTGGGGCCAGAAATTGAATCCTAACAGAACTCAATGTATGATTACAAGTAGGTTGGGGACAGCGGTTTTTGAACAGCCGGATATCAACATGGATAATGTTTAGTCAAGTCTATGTGACTTAAAATTTCAGGTGTGACTCTTGACAGCAAATTTACTTTTGAGGAAAACTTTAAGTCTGTTTCTTCTTACAATGCACACAAAATATATATATATATATATATATATATATATATATATATATATATATATATATATATATATATATATATATATATATATATATAAACAAAAAAAAAGATCTGTTACGGAGAAAATCTTTCAAGAGTTTCGGTGATCAGTCTATTTTAAAGAAGTGTTTTACGAGTAATTCTTTCATTCTACATTCTTTCCACTATTCCTTATCTATATATTATTCTCTGTTCCCGTCGTTCAATTAGTTCATTATGCATGTTGCATAAGATTTTCATAATTCTGAATATCCTCTGCATTCAAATCTTCCCGCACAGTACCATACTGTTCGTAACACTAGGTACGCAGTTAATTCTAATAATTATGCCGTCTCCATTTTGAGGCTCAATACTACGGAGTATTCTACACATTTTATTGCAGTTGTCAACAAGTTGTGGAAGGGTCATAATAATCCAGTAGTTTAATCGGTGGAACTTCAAAAGTTTAAATTTGCACAAATATTTTTATATTGAACAGGTTTATATGATTCGTTTTATAGTTTATAAACAAAACATCTGTTTTAATGTTACTGTTTTTAAAATATTTTGTTTTAATTTTTCATTGCTTCTCTTGTAGTGTTTATTCCCTTATATCATTTCCTCACTGGACTATTTTTTACTGTTGAAACCCTTGGGCTTATGGCACCCTGTTTTTTCCAACTAGGGTTGTAGCTTAGCTAATAATAATAATAATAATAATAATAATAATAATAATAATAATAATAATAATAATAATAAAGGAGGGTACCGCCATTTCTAGATCAATGATAAATATCGGAAGAAATATTGATAATGGTAATTATTGATTGTATTTGTATATTTAGCCATTTCTGGTTGAAAAAAAAAGAAGAATCATATATTCCTAATGATAGTCATAAATGGTTATATATGTATTTACTTAAAAAGGTTGCAAAAACTATCATACTCATTTACAGACATTAGATTTAGATATACCGAATAATATGTACTCTGAACCCCCCCCCCCCCCCCCCCAAAATGAAGAGTAAACCTCACTCGTGGCTGCTTACACTAGAAATATTTACCTACGCCAACGAAGTTAAAAGAGGGTTATGTTTTAGCCTCTGTTTGTCTCTTTGTTTGTTTGGTTGATTGTGAACAGCTTCCTGCCCTCAATTTTATTCATGGAGTACTGGAACTTTCAGGGATTAATTGTTATATTAAGGAGTGGAAGTGTTATAATTTTGAAAGTTCTAGGTCAACAGTCAAGATTAAGGCCGAGCTAAATATCGACCAAAATAACTCCATGTAAGGTGGTTTCAAAAAATTAGCAGCCGTGACGGAGGTCTGCACTCTTAGAGTGCTTTCATAATTAAATATATCTTTATTAGACATTTTTCTTAGTAAAGAAATTGCAGAGCCGGATATAATGTCGGTTATCTTTCTTTGATAAACTATATCGCCATAAAAAAAAGTCTATTTGTAATGAAAATTATTCGGAAACTTATCTTATCTAAAGAGCTGTCAATGTACATCACTAAAGGCAAACATATAATGTGATAAGCATTATTGTTTCCAATGAAACAAACAAATACTGCCAACACCGAGGCGTAAGATATAGAGGCATCTTCTCGCCCATTTCCTATATTACCGAGAGGCGACAATTTTGTAACTTTTTCGAGACGCAGGTTACATCAGTTGCCATCTAAAAAACATTACTTATACTATTTTGAAATAGTGAAAACTAAATAAAACACTTTTCGAAAGTGATGGTATTGTAGACTGGAAATCATGATAGAGAGAGAGAGAGAGAGAGAGAGAGAGAGAGAGAGAGAGAGAGAGAGAGAGAGAGAGAGAGAGAGAGAGGGGGGGGGTGGCAATGTTTTTGTGTATGTGTGTATTTGTGTGTGTTCCCTATAGAAAAAATGTAAAAGGAACCTACGCAATATCTAATGATCGAAGCTTATGTAATTTTCATCGAGAAAGCAAACGTCGCTATTCCCACTTTGATCAAGATCCACCTAGGGGGTCTACAGGCCCCATAGTTAAAGACCCCCAAAACTGTATTCCATGAAAAATGGTGGCTAGGACCCTACACTCTTTCAAATTTTTAATAATAATAATAATAATGATAATAATAATAATAATGATAATAATAATAACAATAATAATAATAATAGTAATAATGATAATTATTATAATAATAATAATAATAATAATAATAATAATAATAACAATAATATATATATATATATATATATATATATATATATATATATATACATATATATATATATATATATATATATATATATATATATATATATATATATATATATATATAATATATGTATATATATATACATATATATATATATATGTATGTATATGTATATATATATACATATATATATATATATATATATATATATATATATATATATATATATATATATATATGTATGTATATGTATATATATACATATATATATATATATATATATATATATATATATATATATATATAAAATATATATATATATATATATATGTATATATAATATATATATACATACATATATATATATATATATATATATATATATATATATATATATATATATATATATATATATATCCGAGGAAGTCAACGAAATTTGTCCCGAATCACTAAGTTCCCCCTTAAGGGTGTCATATTGCACAGAACCCCACCCACTTTAAACCTTAGATATATGATTGGCCTTGATTTTAGTGCTGCCTTTGACCGTGTTAATCATGAGGCCCTTGTTTTCAAACTGAAACAGTTGGGAGTGGGTGGGTCGTTTCTTAGCATTATTATTGATTTTTTAAGTAATAGATCTCAAAGAGTTGTTGTTGATGGGCACCATAGTGATTATAGGAATGTGATATCCGGTGTTCCACAGGGTAGTGTTCTTGGCCCATTACTTTTCATACTATATACACATGACATGTGGTTTGGCCTAGAAAACAAGCTTGTTGCATATGCAGACGATGCTACTCTCTTTGCATCAATTCCATCCCCTGAATGTAGATCTAGGGTTGGTGAATCCCTTAATAGAGATTTAGCTAGAATTAGTGCATGGTGCAAATTATGGGGTATGAAGTTGAATCCTAACAAAACTCAAAGTATGATTGTAAGTAGGTCAAGGACGGTGGCTCCTCAACATCCGGATCTCAGTATTGATAATGTTTCTTTAAATATGTATGACTCTTTCAAAATTTTAGGTGTGATTCTCGACAGTAAATTTACTTTTGAGAAACATATAAGGTCTCTGTCTTCTTCAATTGCACAAAAAATAGGCTTATTGAGAAAGTCTTTCAAGATTTTCGGTGATCAATCTATTCTGAAGAAGTGTTTTAATTCTTTCATTCTACCTTGTTTTGAGTATTGTTCTCCTGTCTGGTCTTCAGCTGCTGATTCTCATCTTAATTTGTTGGACAGAAACTTACGGTCTATTAAATTTCTTATTCCTGATCTAGATATTAATCTCTGGCACCGTCGTTCAATTAGTTCATTATGCATGTTGCATAAGATTTTTCATAACTCTGGCCATCCTTTACATTCAGATCTCCCAGGACAATTCTATCCTGTTCGTAATACTAGGCAGGCAGTTAATTCTAATAGCCAGGCCTTCTCCTTCACGAGGCTCAATACTACGCAGTATTCTAGAAGTTTTATTCCAGTTGTTACCAATTTGTGGAATGATCTTCCTAATCGGGTGGTTGAATCAGTAGAACTTCAAAAGTTCAAAGTTGGAGCAAATGCTTTTTTGTTGACCAGGCGGACATGAGTCTTTTATAGTTTATTTATGACATTTGTTTTTGATATTGTTAATAGTTTATATATGACATGTCTGTTTTGACGTTGTTACTGTTTTTAGAATGATTTATAGTTAATTTGTTCTCTTCATTTATTTATTTCCTTTCCTCACTGGGCTATTTTTCCCTGTTGGAGCCCCTGGGCTTATAGCATCTTGCTTTTCCAACTAGGGTTGTAGCTTGGATAGTAATAATAATAATAATAATAATATATACAACTCTATGTAACAATTAAAAGCGTATACTCATAAAAATTTCCGAGAAAGACAGTGGAAGTGGTCCTCAATCTATTAGTGCTCCTTAAGAGACCTATGTGAGGGATGTAAAGAACCCTTACCCTCTTAAAACTTCAGATAGAAGGAGAAGGAACATTAATGCCCGCATAATGGCTGCTATGAGTGAAGAAGAATGCAAACACCAAAGAAATTCTCACCTTGAAAATAAAAAAAAGGAATTACAGCACTAAGATATCATGAATCGAGAAATAAAAGCCAAATTCGACTTCAGGCTAACCAACAAAGAATGATGGCTCAGTGAAAACTCTGAGAATAATTACCATATTGATAGAGTCAAGCGTGCAGAAGTTAAAGCACGTCCGTTTAATGCAGAACAATTGCGTCTTGGTGTCTTCATCTATGACCCAAGACATAGTAAGGAACAGAAGAGATAGTACAAATTGGCTTGATGTCACACAAATGTAATCACTATGATGCTTTGAAATGGAAGAATGAACCTCCTGGACTGTGTTGCAGTGGAGGGAATGTTCTGCTAACTTTGTTGCAAATATCCCCTCTGCCTTAACATAGAAAATGTTTTATCTTCACAGTTGTACAGTTATCCCAATTTAAATATTGGGCGATAAGCATATCTAGGAATTGAGAAAATGTGTTCCAGAATAAGTCATCTTAGAGATAACTACATGAATCGACCAGTAGCGAAATGAAACCAACTGAGTACTTTATTATAGACACATCGAATATATTTACACACTAGTTCCCGTCAAGAAGGTCACAAAATAGAACATGCTATTTCTTGTCCAATCGGCAACTGGTTCTGTTAACAGTTAACAATGAGAAATAGGCAGACAGGTTGATGTAAGTTGCTGTCAGTGCGAGGAGAGAGCAAAGGTACAAAGGATAATATATACAAAAAAGAGAAATGTCGTTACTATGTACGATCGTGTGACACACGGGTGGTGCACTTTTATTGGCCTTCGCCAGTCATGATCCGCCTTTATACTTTTATACCTTTAAATTGGTATGTACCTTCGTTACATTCGCGAAGAAGATTTATTAGAAACACTTCAGTCTGCTAATAGAGTAACTTACTATGGTTAGGGAAAAAATCTGTATAACAAAACAAATAAAAAAATCTGCAAACAAAAATTTATCATATAAGAGTGTTGTCTATAAAAACATGTGTTATAAAATATTTAGTGGTCAAGCCGATTCTCAAATAATATTAATTCTTGATGCCAGATAAGGAAATGCAAAATTATTAACATTTTTTACTGCCACTAAAATATTTTGCCGTTTAAATACATTCTACTGAATGGTCTACGGTACATCAGTATTGAAGATCAAGCTTTTGAATACTTAAAAGACTACTTGGTTGACAGAAATTACTGTGTGAAAATTAGGAACTCTTATTTAGCATATGAACCTTTAAACAGAGGGGTACTATCATGAACAAAAGTTCGTTTCCTTAGACCTCCAGAGAGTGAACACGAATGGTTTCACTATGAATCACAGAAGCTTTTGAACAAAGAAGTCATGGAAAACCCAAAAGATGGCGCACCGCAAGGACGTTGGAATAAGAAGTATTAATTTTTCTAAAGCATTGAGTAAAGTCTTCATAATCTGATATCGTTAGAAAGTGATAGATAATTTTGTTGTTTTTGACGTTACTGGGTTTGCAGGTAAAATGTGCAGTTAACGAAATATGCTAGATAAATATGAGAATAAAATCATGCTTATGATATCTACATTCTTGAATCGGTATTCTCATATATTATCGTATCTTATCAACAGACATTGCCAACCAAGGGGCATTACAAAATATTTTAGCTTAAATGTGTACGGAAGTGTTTTATACTGCTAGTCGCCTATCGTGAAAACAAAATAAATATTTGTACAAGCAAGTTGGCAATTTGTTGTTTTTATTTTATTTCACTTGCGTTGTTAATGTAGTAACCACAAACTGCAGTTTCGTATGCAAATATTCATAGATCTGTCATATTGCGTAATTGGGCCAATATTCTGAACAAAGGTGAGCAATATGGGGTATGACCAATGACCGTTTTCGGACACTTGAAAATACTGATTTTTTTGTGTAATTTGATATATATTAAGTCTATATGATATATATAAAGATACTTTCACCATAGTTAATATCTAGCAGCAAGAGAGAAAGGCTGAAAGAGAAGAAAAATTTTAATGAGGTGACAAATATTTAAAATACTGGAGAGAGAGAGAGAGAGAGAGAGAGAGAGAGAGAGAGAGAGAGAGAGAGAGAGAGAGAGAGAGAGAGAGAGAGAGAGAGAGAGAGAGTAGCTTTTAGTTTCTGTTCTACGTTAACAACATTGTAAAACAAGCCTCATGTTACTACTTTCATATTATCACCCTGTCAATAGCAAAGCAGATATACTTATTAGTTTCAAGAATAGCTTGACATTTTTTCATGAGACTTTGTTGACGGAAATTTGTGGCAAAGTAGTTTTCCAGTGCTCTTGTATGAAGAGCTAATGGGAATGCGTTAACAACCTTTTTCGTTGATATTTTTATGCTATTGTAGGAATTCAATTTCTCTATCATGGAAAGTTAGTGGCAGGTGTTTTTTGCCATTCCTACACTCATTCTTCTCATATGTGAAGGGTTACTAACCACTAGTGGAAACCTTTGCGAGTTAGGTTGGCTAGTATATAACACATCTTAGGGTGCACATTTCAACTCAAACTAATTCTAGCAGTGTTTATTTTCACTTAATGTGTCCTATTTTAGATAACAGATATTGTGTTTAAAGTGTTTTACTCCTGGTCTGACAACTTTATTACTATCTTACTTTATTATTTAATATGTTTCCTTCTTTTATTGGAATTAGCGTATTCTTTGAATGCCCTATTTTTATATTGTAAGGACACCGCTCCCTTCGTCGTTCAGAAAATCAACAAACTGCTCATTTATTTGAATTCTCCTTTCGCCATACCGTGGTTTCCCATGTATGTGTATTCCGCTCTATCAGAGCTACATTTTGACATATGTATCATTTCATTACATGTTTCTGTTAACTCATAATTCGTATATATGTAAGTGTAAGAAAACACATATATTTTGGCGGGTAATTCATTCTGATTTGGCGCCAGCGCCATCCTACCTTTCCGTCCGCACCTTGTAATATACTCCCATGCACATTTGAATAAAGTATCAGTTGATCTTGGTGTCGCTTGTCTCACTGTCCTTACAATATCACAAAAACAGCTTCTAGTAATATTCAAAATGTCTTTTCTTTACAAAATCTAAAGATAACTTTGACTAAAAGTTATTCTTAAAACCTCTTTATTGTTTTCATACTGTGTGTTAGACAATTCCTTAGCAATTCACAAAGTCGATTGATTTTTTGTCATTAATTTGATTTTGACATTATCACTTTCATTGAGGAACTAAAATTATTTTTGCTCTGAGCTTTGTATCATGCACGATCTTCCAGAACATTTTGTATTAATTAGTAGTGAAGTAAAAGGGAGGTTACTAAAAATCATATTTTTTGTTAATATTTTATTAGTATTTACACACAATACTTCAGTATGATGTCCAACCTCCATCTGCATCGATGACCTCACGCAGACGAGTGGGTATGGAATCTACAAGATACATGGAAAGTAGCAGACGTCGACGGACACTCTCCTACAGATTATTGGTTTTAGTTTCTACTGCCTGGCGGGTATGCTGCTCCCCAACGTCCCATTTCCAAACTATCATGGCCCATAGGTGTTCAATTGGGTTCAGGTCGCATCCTTTCGATTGCCACTCCAAAACTTCAATTTCATGATGATCCTGTAGCCAGTTACTCACCACGCAGCTCTTATGGATGAAACTTTGATCATGGACCAACTTTATTAAACCGAGAGCAGGAACTGCCATTCTCTGAACTGTTGGAAGTACACTTGCTCCAGGATTTTGACGTATTTTTCTCTTGTGACGCGGCCATCGATCTTGACAAGTTCGCCAGGACCATATCCCCACATCCATCCCCAGAATGATACTGCCACTCTGCCACTCATCACTCGGTAAAGGATGTGATTCTCCTGATAGCGTGTGTTAGGTCGCCATCAACAATGCCTAACTTGGGCTACCACTGACTGAAACACCTTCTCATCAGTAAAGATTATATTTATCCGATAATTTTCGTCATGTTTCGGAAGGTGTTCCAAAGAAAGCCCAAGGCGCCATTCCATGTGTGCAGGAGTAAGCATTCCCTTGTATGATGGGATATGACAGTGAATCCCTGTTTCATTGAGTCTTCGTCTCAAGGTCATAGGATGGCAGTTTAACCTCAGATTTCTAGTATGCTGAACCGACGTCCTCATAGGATGCATTTCACAGGCTACTACAATCTGGCCATCTATCCTGGGCAAGGTTGCACATGGCCTTCCACTTTGAGGCCTAGTTTTCACGGAGCCCTCCTCCTCCCACCTGGTGATCCACTTCCTGACCATTTTTGTGCTTCTCCCAATTCGATGAGCAATGTTCGCCACTGTCAATCCACTTTCCAAAATCCGATAATTCTTCCTCCTTCAGCAATCACATCTGTGGAATTTGCGCATCCCTCAGGCATTGCTGTTATGGTAGAGTGATAAATCTATATACACAAATGTATTAGAGATGTCAACTTCATTATCTCAAATACTGGAATAAAAGCGTTGTCTATGGAAGGATTTTCAGCCTACTACTTTTCGGAGTCCCGCGTGGCTCTGATCAATAGCAGCAGAATGTAGTGTGTGTAACAGGATTGGCTGCAGTGTGTCTGAAGTCACCTGCTACAAAAGGTTTACCTATCACCACCCTGAGTAGCTTCATAAACTTTGGTGCAGATGGTCATGTTGATTTGAAAAAGTGTCAACTCTATAATATTGTTTGTAGATTAAAAGTGTTCATGACCATGGCATTCTAAATTACATTAACAATACTCACAATTGGACTAGTAAAAAAATATTAATTTCTTAGCTCGTTTACATTGTCGTAACATTACACCTGCTATTAAACTGCCAAACAACAATCACTGAAAAGATCGTTTGATTTTTACGTAATTTAGATTGCCACTTTCCCAGTAACATACACTCTTCCATATTTTCTTCCTGTTTTTATTTCTGTGATCTTAAAATAATCTTTTGACTTTTTACTATCTTGTTATATAATATGGAAATATTACATTCGTGGAAATATCTACATTTTATATTATATTTTGGAAAAAAAAGTAAGGTAATAATTTTAGTTTCTAAAATCCCATTTGGTTGCCATACCCCATATCGCCCACCTTCGCTCAAAATATTGGCCCAATTACGCAATGTGACAGATCTATGAATATTTGCATATGAAACTACAATTTGATGTAACTACATTAATAACGCAAGTGAAATAAAAAAACAAATTGCCGACTTGCTTCTACAAATGTTTATTTTGTTTTTACGATAGACGACTTGCAGTATAATGAACTTCCGTACACATTTTAGCTAAAATGTTGTCGGCCAATTCCTCTCCTTGTCCAAATGCTCACCACATTTTCTAATCCGCGGCTACCCCACTAAGACGCGTGGTGTCAACAGCAAAGCTTCCAGGAGGGCTCAGAAAGAATCATAATGCTTGGCACCAAAATACGTGCGACAATGCTTGACCCACCTGCCAAGCTAGGAGACCTGTGAAGGGGTCACCACTGATGCCCCAGCTCCGAGGCTAGCGACTGCCCTTCGCTCTCAGAAAACCTCGAACCTCGGCAAGAAGCAGAAGAAACCCCATCTCTCTCCCATGAGTACAGTACCCAAAGCCACTCCTGCCCTTCTTATAAAGACTTGTGAAGTGAAACCCGAACCGGGAACTGGTTAATCCTTGCTAACGGGGAACGTGTGCCCAGAGGTCACCAAGCCTGAAGTTAAGTAACATAATTGTGGGGATAGCAGGAGTTGTGGCAAACCAAGGGAAGAAAGACTTCACTTAGGTCTGGTGAGAGGAGATAAGGAGGGCTGGGTCAAAGTAGAACAGTGGGCCCATGGAAGGCCAGTGATCACTAATTACTTGTCACGCCTGCCACATGGAATTGCCTTCAACAAGAACAAGCCACTCTCGGGAAAAAAATAACACATAAATTACAGTAGTGAGTGGTGCAAATTATGGGGTATGAAGTTGAATCCTAACAAAACTCAAAGTATGATTGTAAGAATGCCAAGGACAGTGGCTCCTCAACATCCGGATCTCAGTATTGATAATGTTTCTTTAAATTTGTAGGACTTTTAAAATTTTAGGTGTGATTCTCGACAGCAAATTTACTTTTGAAAACACATTAGGTCTGTGTCTTCTTCAATTGCACAAAAATTTGGCTTGTTGAGAAAGTCTTTCAAGATTTTCGGTGATCGATCTATTCTGAAGAAGTGTTTTAATTCTTTCATTCTACCTTGTTTTGAGCATTGTTCTCCTGCCTGGTCTTCAGCTGCTGATTCTCATCATAATTTGTTGGACAGAAATTTACGGTCTATTACATTTCTTATTCCTGATCTAGATATTAATCTTTGGCACCATCGTTCAATTAGTTTATTATACATGTTGCATAAGATTTTTCATAATTCTGACCATCCTTTACATTCATATCTTCCTGCACAATTCCATCCTGTTCGTAATACTAGGCAGGCAGTTAATTCTAATAGCCAGGCCTTCTCCATCATGAGGCTCAATACTACACAGTATTCTAGGAAGTTTTATTCCAGCTGTGACCAAGCTTTGGCATGATCTTCCTAATCGGGTAGTTGAATCAATAGAAATTCAAAAGTTCAAAGTTGCAGCAAATGTTTTTATGTTGAACAGGTTGACATATGTCTTTTTATAGTTTATATATGACATATCTGTTTTGACGTTCTTACTGTTTGTAGAATGATTTATTGTTAATTTGTTCTCATCATTTATTTATTTCATTGTTTCATTTCCTCACTAGTCTATTTTTCTCTGTTGGAGCCTTTGGTCTTATAGCATCTCGATTTTCCAACTAGGGTTGTAGTTTGGATAGTAATATTAATAATAATAATTAAGAACGTTACAGTATTCCCCATTTCGGTTGTATAAGTATATTCTGGCTACAGGTTAATCTTTAGGGGGTATCAATATCCTGTTTATTTTTCTGTTTCCGTTGTAGGCCTTTTTGTAAGAATAGCTCGTGCAGAGGGACCTGATGTCATTTTGTTTTGTTATTTTCTTCCCATTTTCCTTGTTCATAAATAGATATTTTTACTTCCCTTCTATATGTATATATATTGAATGTGTTTATTTTCATAATTGTAATTGGGTGTTATTTTTATAGTTGTATCTTCGAGAGATGATAATTTGATTTGCTTGTTCTTCCAATCATAAGATAACAATTTATTTTAAACAGTTATACAAGGTCATGGTTATTTTCCAGCTAGGGAAGTATAGTGGTGACACGTTTGCCTAGCATTCGCATGGCAGCAGATTGATCCTCGCCCGGGACCGTGAGTTTAAATTGTTTACTAGAGAAGCCAATGCTGTGGTAGGGCTTGCCCGGGTTGGGCTTACCCGGCTGACGTTCTGGTGAGTATCTATTTTCATGGAACTGGAACTGAAACCAGACACGTTTTAACCTTTAACCTTTATTTGTGCTATTGTTCTTTCCTGTAAATGTTTTTATTTCTTTTTATCCTGATAGAGGCTTAGCCTTATTTTTTTTCTTTGTGTTCGTGGTTACAAAGAAGCGTGTGGGCATAACCTCTTGTTGACCACGACCTCCTCAAAGAGTGCACGTGTTTGCCACCTCCGACCTTAGACATTTGGCTGGGTATTGTGTTGGGCTGTCTTCACAACCCTTTTTATTGTGTCTTTTCCGATTTTCCTTTCCTCTACATCCTTTTTCGTTTCATTCTTGTTTGTTGGGCCACGGCCTCACGTAATCAATATATATATATATATATATATATATATATATATATATATATATATATATATATATATATATATATATATATACACTTTTATGTAAACTGTCAAACTGGCAGTTAAATGTTTGAATGGATATGCAGACACACAACTTCAACCTTTCATACATTCTCTTATTTTCTAACTATATCGCCTCTCACCAAGGCATATATTTATATACATATACATATATATATACACACACACACACACACACACATATATATATATATATATATATATATATATATATATATATATATATATATGTATATATGTATATATATATATATATATGTATACATATATATATATATATATATATATATATATATATATATATATAAATATATATGTATATATGTATATATATATATATATATATATATATATATATATATATATACATG
Organism: Palaemon carinicauda; assembly: GCF_036898095.1. Classification (NCBI taxonomy): domain Eukaryota; kingdom Metazoa; phylum Arthropoda; class Malacostraca; order Decapoda; family Palaemonidae; genus Palaemon; species Palaemon carinicauda. Next base: position 87,782,901 of record NC_090742.1, on the reverse strand, counting down.
TATGTATGTGTGTATGTATTAGTTTATTATATATGTGCGTGGGTGTGTGGGTGGGTGTATATATGCAAATGTCTTTGCACACACACACAGACACACGCGCACACACGCATATATACACATAATTATATATATATATATATATATATATATATATATATATATATATATATATATATATATATATATATATATATATCTACAGTACTTTTTTTTCTCAATTAAAATTAGCAAAGATATATTGCTAAATCTATTTTCAATTCAGTGCACAAGTCATTTTCCGACCCGAGCAACTTGACCAAAATTCTTCACGTTCAAGGATTGACACCACTTGAGAGCTGTAGTGTTCTTGTCGATTGTTTACACGAGTCACTGTTTTTGGAAAATCCATACGGCATTTCAGAAATTTCAGTGATCGAGGATCTATGAGAACGAATAAGCTACGAAACAAAACATTGTCCAGTACCATTCGCCAACTCAGTTAAATATGACAATTCTAAAAATATGGAAACTTTTCCAACCCTAAAATGAAGATTCAACAAAATGAAGATCATGTGATTGAGTCTGAATATGCCTTGAAAGCAAAATATCTCTTTGCAATATTAAAATATCTGTCGAGTTGCTTTCTCTTTTATCTTTTCCAATCACTCGCTCCATTTACAATTTTCCTTTGATATCATAACACTTTCTATTTCATTTTGTTCTGATGTAACTTTTGACAACATACATTTTCAGTTAGTATCATTTCTCACTTTCAGAATTTTACTGCTTATATATTTATCGAACTAAATACAATATTCTCTGTATATTTTCATTAATTCATATTAGTAATATATCTTCATATTTAGTTTTATGTATATATATAGAATATATATACATATATATATGTGTGTGTGTGTGAGTGAGTGTCTGTGTGTGCTTGTATGTGCATGCATGAGTTTGAATATATGTGTATGTGTATGCATGTATATACATGAAATTTCTTAATTTGAAAAGGACTGCACGCCTGAAATAGGTCTTCCATTTCACGTCCTTATCTATAAACATTTCAAAGCCGTCAATCGGATCTTAAGTTTTCGTACCAACAGCAACAAAAACTTGCCGAAAGTGCATTACGTTCCTAGGTGCCCTTAACCATCCCTTACCCCCCCCCCCCCCCTCCCACCCCCTCTTCAGCTAAAACAATAAAAAAAAAAAAATCTTTCTCTAAAGCCAGACGCTTTCAGCCTCCTTAAAATTAACGCGAACTTCTCCCAAAATTTAACGGAGGTAAATTTTGGCATAAGTTTCAATGGGAAAAGTGTTAAATTGAAATTCAAAAACTTTCACATTTTAATGCCACTTTTCGATAGAGAATCTGGAGAGGTAAAACAGATTTATTGGCATTGAATTACTTTTCCTTCCGCCTTCATGATGAAATTCATTTATTCGTCAGATAGCCTTAGTTAATGCTGGAAAATTACTACAGATGCATCTTTACGACATCAAGCTTCATTTGAGAATCCCTTTACGATGTCCGACGTCTTCTGGAAACTTATTTTACGACCTCACTTTCTGTCATTAGCTATTGCCAGCAGACTTAATTGATACTCTAAACAGAACATATATGAGCTTTTCGAGTTCTGAATCTAATATATAAACGAAGAGGAGTACCGTAAGCGTATCAGACATCCCCTTTCCAAGGAGCTACGGTGGTGGTTGTGATGATAATTTAAAGATATTTGATAGTTGGTCAATTATAAGCATATCGTACATTAGGTATAATTTGATGCAAGGATCATTAGAGTCTATGCGAGTTTGTGTGCGTGTATGTGTCGGTTCGAATATTGGTTTGAGATTGTATGTTAGAAGCGCATTTACATTAAGAAATCATATCCATCCAGGAGACGTCTCCATGATTCAAGGCGATAATGTCAAATGGGGGCATTTTTTATCCTTCATTGAGTGTATTTGAATTATATATTTGTACATTAATATTTTCCCATTGCCTGGAGAGTTATACATGTTCGATCATGAGCCTCCTTTTATGCTGTCATCTCTACAAATTATATATTTCAATGATGCCTTCTTTTCAGCGTAGACAAGTATGTACTGTACGTGTATCACACATGCTCGTACACTCTAACGGTATTTCTTTTTTTGGTTTTTGTATATTGTTATCGCTATCACTTCGCACTGATAACCTGGTTTTTCTTTGTATGTGCTTGTATTAATCTATTAAATTTTTTGTGACCTTCTTCCACTGAAATTGCTGTTATATAACTACTCGCTCGCACAAGAACAACATATACTCCTACACACATTTGAAAAGTAAGGCGTAGAATGAAGGGTGAACGCCACCAGCTCTCCTGGTGTAATATTTTTTCCCCTTTCTTTTCTCTCATTTGATATACATCACACTGAATAATGCATAATATACAGTACTTGAATGGCATTGCTTTGAGGCCAGGACCCCTGTTTTGAGATTCAGCGTTCTGCCCTTAATTATAGTGATTGTATACAGATGAATTATGCATTTATAGGTTACTTTGAAGGGGAAAGGAAAGTGTTATGGCTGTCAGGAACAACTTTGACATTTAGCTTTACTCAAACATGAATGCATATTTAATTATCAAATTACAATGCATTATCCATTAATTAAAGTAGAAGTGAGAGGAGGTCGGTTTTTACCATGATTAAATACAGTATGTAAATCTATACTTATTTGGGAGATATGCAAATTAGCTAGGATTATTATTCATTTCTGAATTCATTTACCCATCTTAATTCCACATTGTAAAAAAAGGGTTATTAAAGAAAATTTACACAAGTATAGAAAATAATAATATTTTGCAATTGATTGAAGACTAATTAAGCGAGAGAAATTTTACACCTTTGCATGATATGAATAAATTCAACGAACCCAAAAGCCCCAGTTGATTTGGCCGTTTGACTTCAGATTACCTGGTCACGATTTGGCACAAAGAGGAAAATCAAGTTCTCTCAAAGTCTAACTTGGGAGAGATTAACGTTAGGAAGTTCCGTTTATTAACGTTAGGCTGAGAGAGATAGCGAGGTGCACCCACGAATACATTCCTTCCTCCCCTAACTAAAATCTTAATGCATTTAGTGCTCATGAATATTCATACGCGCTTGTGCGCATACATACGCATGCGGATGAATTTCTTATCTAAATTCTTGTCTTTTCTGAGAACCATTAGAATTTAAATACATAAAATCCCATATATTCAATCGTGACTTCATATTTTCTTCCAGAAAAATGTAAACCTCTCAGGTAATTGGCATTTTGTGATGTAACATGAACTCTCTCCAAGTCTCATTATTACTACTGCTGCTAAAATCGTTTTCTCGGAACATACTTTACATGAATTTAGTTTATTTCCTTTACGTTCAAACTTCCCATAAAACTTGTTCAAAATGAACACTTACATGACCCTTTCCTTATGGTAGTCTATTGGAAACGTCCCTGTTTGACAGCTTGTAAGACGGGGGTTCGAGACACGCTCAACCTTGATAGTTTCTTGTAGTGTCTGCAATCTCACCATCGTTGTTAGTTATGGATGGGGTGTTTGTGGGGAGCAT
>NC_090742.1:87756920-87778822 GCF_036898095.1 Palaemon carinicauda | reverse complement strand
CATAATGAATACAAGAAATTTCTCATCAACAAGAAAAACAAAAATATTTTTCTAGTTAATTAATTTCCTGCTGATATCGTGAATGGAACGACTATTTTTATTCATTTTTATTTACGTTGAAATATCTCGTTCTTTATTTCTCTTAGAATATAACAATATATTTTTATAATGGTAAAATGTTTAGAAGCACGTACGACATGTCCTGGCAGAGAGAGAGAGAGAGAGAGAGAGAGAGAGAGAGAGAGAGAGAGAGAGAGAGAGAGAGATAGAGAGAGAGAGACTCCCGACTGCCACTATATGCAGCGGCATTATCAGCAAGCAAGGATGAGAGAAGCTTATTGCTCATATTTTGCCCAGAGGCAAACTGTAATCAAGTTCAGAGGCTATTTATGTGACCCTGTTGGGATACTGAAATACATGGGATGTAATTAAGAAAGGTTCCCGGTCAAAATTGATATGAGGCAATTTGTTTAAAATGGAATTGGTAACCTTAACTATGAGTAAAAGAAACTCTCTCTCTCTCTCTCTCTCTCTCTCTCTCTCTCTCTCTCTCTCTCTCTCTCTCTCTCTCTCTCTCTCTTTGACCGAGGCATGTGACGAGATGAAAAATAAAGTCGTTCTATATGGTGACACCACAACGAGTTTCTATTGTACTGTTATCAGTTTCATTACAAGCACTATTAAAGAAGTCTATATGTAGAGTAATCTATACAGGATATAATGAGTGGTTTCTCATAATCCAGATTGAATTGTGACCAAGTACCATGCATTAAAAGTTAGGTCATATTTTATACTTCAACATATGAAGCCAGTGGCTACTAAATGAGAGTATGAAAATGAACACTTGGTCAAACGTCGCCTTTTTCTCTTCTAGTCTTAGAATTAGGTAGATGCATATAGGAAGGTTACTTGAGTTTGACTGCAGTTTTAAATAACAATAATTTGATTAATCTTAATTCTGTCATATAAAGTAAATAATGCCTACGATTGACTCACAATTCTTTTACATACAATAATTAGCCAAACAAAATTGAAAAGAGAAGATCTGACTTTTCTTGTCTTTGTATGACCCCATTTGTCTTTGTATATCTATCTCGGTCTATAGCTCTATCTATCGCAGCCTTATCTCTATATGTCTATTCATCGCATTCTGTAGTCGTATTTCTGTTTCTATTCATCTGTCAATAGTATTGGAAATAACACATCCAGAAAACTTGTTCATATAAGGCTTTCAATCTCCTGTAAATATTACAGTAAAAACAGGTAAAAAAAGAAAGTACCAAATGATGGAAGTATTCCTGCCAACAAACCTCTTCGACTAACCCAATTGCTGCACACATTACTCAAGACTCAAGGAATGATGACAGATGGAACAAGGAATGGATGTCAAATTCTTCGCTGCAATAAAGGCTGTTATACAAGAATCTGTATCAATCTTCAGTTTCCAAATAATAGCATTTAGATTGGTCTCGAAAACAGTCGCATTAAAACTGTCATAGTGTCTACTTAAATTATTATTTCTTTCTTGATAACATAAAGAATTCCGTGTTATCAGTAGTACTAATCTGCATGCCAATAAGAAGATGGAAATTTATACATTTTGAATTAATCCATCATTATCACCATATTTGAAATTATCGATAATAGGAAGACTCGTTTCTACCAAACTTAGCAAGAGCTATTCTATTAACAATGTTGTCAACGGTAATCAAACTCTTGCCTTTGTCGTTAAACAAGAGACAAATCTATTTATAAACAACGAAAATGTCATTTTCTCGGTCTGCACGACTCTCGATGCTTCCATTAAATTTCTCCAAGTTTCTTTAACTTGTATAATGACGTTTGAGGCATTTGAAGTGTTTCTAGTTGCCCATTATTCCAGTATTTGTAAATCATCCTGCATTACTGTGCCCTACATTGTATTATTATTATTGTTATTATTATTATTACTATAATTATTACTTGATAAGCTACAACCCTAGTTGTCACAGCAGGATGCTATAAGCCTAGGGGCTCCAACAGGGAAATTAGCCCATTAAGGAAAGGAAATAAGGAACAATAAAATATTTCTGGAACTGTAACAACAATAAAATAAATATTTCCTATATAAACTATAAAAACTTTAACAAAACAATAGGAAGAAAAATAAAATAAAATAGTGTACCATAGTGTACCCTGAAGCATGAGAACTCTAACCCAAGACAGTGGAAGGCCATGGTTCACAGGCTATGGCACTCCTAAGACTAGAGAACAATGGTTTGATTTTGGAGTGTCCTTCTCCTAGAAGAGCTGCTTACCATAGCTAAAGAGTATCTTTTACCCTCAACCAGAGGAAAGTGGACATTGAACCGTAACCAGATAGAAGGATCCGATGTAGTACTGTCTGGCCAGTCGAAGAATCCCATAATTCTCTAGCGGTAGTATCTCAACGGGTGGCTAGTGCCCTGGCCAACCTACTACTTATAAGTCATCTTAATCGACCTATCAAACTACAACTAATACTGAAGGTTTTGAAGGTCGCTCATGGATGGCTGAGGAAGGGACAGTGCCAGTGCCCTAATGACTGACAATACCGTAAATACATACGATCAGCACCCGAGCATCCTTTCCACCCAAGCTAGGACCAGGGAGGGCCAGGAAATGGTTGCTGATAACTCAGTATGTAAGACTAGAGGCTCACCCCCGCCTCCACATCCTTAGCTCACAAAGATGGTGAGTTTGCAGACACTACTAGAAACTATCGAGCTGGAACCTTTCTCGAACTCCAGCCCATTAGATCGCCACCGAGAGACGTTCCCAAAAGGCTACCACAGCCCATGGTTGCCCTTTTTTTGTCTTCTCTTCCCAAGCCCTTTTCCCTACCACATGAAACTTTTATCTAAAAGGATTGTAAAGAGGTGATATATGGAACTATCATAATAGATAATAGGGAGTCATGATATTAAACACGACTAAATTGACAGAAATCTTTTCGTAATAGAACACTGCCAAAGCAATTTATTTTAGCAACTTTCAAATAATTTTACCCACCTCATGAGATAAATGTTTATGAGATAAATATTGTGAAATATTTGCCATATGATATTATCATTATTCAAATTGTACACATTTTACGCGATATGGAGCATATAAAAACAGGATAGTAATCCGGTCAAGTTGTTACTAAATATGTTAATGGCATAGAAGAAATTATAAAGGGAGAGGCATAGTAAAATACACGTCGACAAAACGATTAAATAGCCATAAGTTGATCAATACATATATAAATGCATATATATATATATATATATATATATATATATATATATATATATGTATATATATATGTATATATCCTATATATATGTATATATATATATATATATATATATGTATATATATATATATATATATATATATATATATATATATATATATATATATATATATGTAATAATTATATATTACATGTTTAAAACACATAGGTCAATGTGAAAGTAGAAGCGAGTGTGAGAAGTGCTGTAGTCATATCATAGCAGGATGAGAATACCAAACCTCAGCAATGTAACATTTTTCATGAAGAGTAAACACTAACCTAGTCCGTGAGAAAGGTTGCCTGTGAGAACGGAACTGAGTATCTTCCTGGTTTAATGTGGGGTTTTCATAAATCATTAAGTGCTGAAATAACTTTAACATGCATATGGATATTTTGTATCAGTTTACTCGACGATGTCATACGGAATGGTCATCCGACCAAACCAGCTATACTCTTGTGATGGAGATGTTAACACTGTTGTTCTTAAAGAATAAACCATTTTAAAGTTAACTTACTTGACTTTACTTGAAGATGTAACATACCAACTATAATAGTTAACACATTTTAGATGACATTTGAAGGGAACCCAAATGTGTGTTAACAACAGTAGCACACTAATAAATGGTGGTAGCGGTAAAACTCTAAGAACCAGAGAAAGATCATCAAGAACCCGCGAATAAAACACTAAGAACCAGAGAAAGATCTTCAAGAACCAGCGAATAAAACTTTAAAAACCAGAGAAAGATTTTCTAGAAATCAACAGTAATGAATCTACAATTTTGACTAAGTATCATAGTCCACCGAAGAAATGAAACATTTAATGAATGTTATACAAACTGATGAACTGGATCTTCAATCAACATCCTAAGAAAACCAAGGACTGACATTCAACGTTTACAAAACATTGAAGAAACATATCCAGGAAGTACTACATTCAATGGAAATCGGACCAAAAACATTCACCCAAACATCAAGAGAGAGAGAGGAAATGAAGACATCACACAACGCCATATAAATCGAAGCTAAGTACAATTATCTTATTCATTTCAGTATTGAGCAGTGAGGTGTAGTTACCACGAGTCGATAGTCCATTATTACTGGGGTGAGTTGTTTGCTAATCTTCAATTTCCTTTCATTAAAGGAAACTGTGTTCAACTCCGAATTCTCATCTAGAATTTTTTTTTCTCTCTCTGTGCTAATTCCGTTTTCTTTCAGAAATTCTCGGGAAATATCTTTGTATTCTGTTTTCTTTCAGAAGTTCTCGGGAAATATCTTTGTATTAGTATCATTATTTTGGGGAATTTTGTTATAATCTTTATCATTTAGTGCTTATGCGTTTACGCAGTGGACGTCTGTATTCATATAGATATTTTGATAGGATTGCCGTAAACATGACGCCCCCTGTGAGCCCAGCCCCTAGACCGAGTAACCAAACAGCAGGACAGGGTAATCCCCTTCCTATTGTGACACTTGTAAATGCTCGCTCCGCAATCCTTCCTTTTCGGGGTCGGGTTAATGGGTTCTTGCCTCAGAATGTGCAGTCATGGATTTCATCCGTCAATGCCCATTTAAATGCCAAACAAATCGTAGACCCTTTTGTACAATTACAAGAAGCTAAAAGTTTTATAGACTTTTCTAAAGGAGATTCGAGTGCGTATTTAAGGGGTGTTTCCTTTCAAGAAGCAGTTACCTGGGATGATTTCAAAGTTAGGCTACGTGCGGTCTATGGGGGTGAAGAAGCCTTGGATGTAGTTTTAACATTAAGAAATACACTTAATCAAGCCACTATGACTCGGCTTAATGTTATTGAGAGAGCAGCTCTCATAGCCGATAGGCTTAATGAATATTAAGATATTTTAGGTAATTCCACTTGGGTTACTAGAGATAACATCTCCGTGAAAGATTTTTTACGATTAATGTATTCAACTTGCATGACACTTATGTTGCCTGAAGCTTTAGTGCGGTGTTTTGATAAAAAGTTAACGCCAGCAAGTACGGAATTAGATGTATATAAACAGATAAAGAAACACATGTCTAAGTGTCCTGACCTTGATCCCGTGTTAACCCAAGTTTTTGCAAAAAATGAAACAAAGCCACAACAAGTAAATATAGTTAATAATAGTCAAGTTGCAGGAATGACGTGTTATAATTGCAAACGTCAAGGTCACTTGATTGCGGACTGCAGAACGAAATTCTGTTCGATACATAATACTTCGACTCATTCATATAGTCAGTGCTACTCGCGTAAGACACAACAGAATCCTAGAAATACACAGTCAATTCCACAGTCAGTTCCATATGGTAATAAAAAGAAAAATCCTCATTTTCATAAGAAGAAACAGCCGAACGTCAATGTAGTTCAGAATCCCAAACAAACAGTTCTTCGAATAACGCTGAGCCTGGGTCGTCAAACCAGACCTCGCAAGGTCAGACTAATTCAGAATGTGCAGAGCAAAGCAAATACCACATAATTAACTCCAGTGGGGAAAAGAGTGATGTTGGGTCAAGGTCATTCATGTCAACATCAGTAGTATTGAATAATCAATTTGATGTTTTATCAGATCATTGTGAGGCAATAGATTTTCGTATGAAACACACGGCCGAATTAAGTAAATCAGTGCATGCTCCCGTAGATTTGCAACGAATTCATACAATAATAAGCTAAAATGAGTTATGACCAACATTATATGCTGTAAATTTAGAACACAGATCATTTACATTATTTTTTTACTCTGGTAGTCCACGTAATATCATGGATTTGAGGACACATCATTTGTTGTTTTCGAACTTTCCAATAGAAAAATCCGTAGTGAGACTCTCGGGTATAGGAAATAATGAATTAAATGTAATAGGCGTAACTCATGTTCAATTCAAGGTCGGTAAGCGCACGTTTGCCGATACATTTGTTGTTGTACAAAACATTGATATGTATCCAGCTGTAATTATAGGATACCCATCTATGGGCAATCAAAACATTATCTTAGCCCCTGCCAAGCACGGCGTGTATATCAAAGGACAATTCTATAAGTCTTCTAATACCTTAAAATCAGTTTTGGATAAAAAGGAGACGACAAATGAAACAGTGACGTACGTTGAAGAACCAATAACTTGTCTCACTAATAAAGAAATAATATACACGACCCAACAGAATTCTCGTTCACCCGTAATATCATCTTGCACGCAATCTATCGAGCCAAACGTACCTACGAATTTAATAGTGCAAGTAAAGAAAACATTACCGAGATCTGAAATATTAATCCTTTCTGACACTTTGAAAACTAACGGATTGTCTGTCACTCAAGCTATTTATACAGTAGGCTCACATCAACAATGTAATATTGAGGTCTGTAATCATTTAAATACCACTTTAGTAATTCACGAAAATCAACATATCTTGGATGTAGAAGTTTATAAATATTGTATTCTTACCGTTGCTGAAATTAATCACGCTCAATCAGTTGCGGATGAATCCCTTTTGCAATCTATTACAAATAAAATCAGTAAAGACATTCAAGATGAAGAAATTCAGCAGAATATTTTTGGACTTTTAACTGAATATCATGATGCTTTTTCAACTACGGATGGATCCTTAGGAAAACCAGATGTGATCGAGCATCAAATAAGGTTAAAGGACAAGCAGAAAATTATTTATGTACCCTCATACAGACTCCCTATGAAATTCCAGAATGAAATAAATGATGAAGTAGGTAAAATGCTAGAAGAAGGAGTCATTAGGAAATCGAACAGCCCTTATAAATTTCCATTAATAGTTGTACCGAAAAAAGATTGAACATGGCGTATCTGCGTAGACTTCCGTCGCCTAAACGAGGAGACAATCCCTGATCAATTCCCAGTGCCATGTACTGACGATATTTTATCTTTGTTAGGTCAGAATAAATATTTTACCAGTTTGGACTTACTTAAAGGCTTTCACCAGATATCATTAGAAAAAGATAGTATCCCATACACAGCCTTCAGCACAGCCAGGGGACATTATGAATTTTTACGGATGCCTTTTGGTTTACGTTGTGCTCCCATAACATTTACAAGAATGATTAACATAGTGTTTGGAGACTTGCTAGGGGATATATTGCATACCTATATGGACGACCTTGTAATCTTTTCCAACACCTTAGAAGAACATCTACGTAAATTAGAACTAGTACTACAGAGACTAAGACAACATAACTTAAGGGTAAAGATTAGTAAGTGTGAATTTTTCAAAACAGAATTAGTCTATTTGGGTTTTATGGTGTCAAGCCAAGGTCTTAAAGTAGTCCATGATAAGGTGTCGGCTATCCGTAATTTTCCGATACCTACTACTGTCAAGGGAATACAGCAATTTCAGGGTTATAGTGGATATTACAGGTGTTTTATACGCAATTATTCAATAATAGCCGCTCCCTTAACTGATCTTACGAAGAAGGGCGTAGATTTCATATGGTCTGAGCAGCATCAACAGACGTTTAATACCTTGAAAGATGAACTGTGTAGTTCTCCTATCTTAAAATTTCCTGACTTCGGTAAGGAATTCTTCATTGCAACAGACGCCTCAGACTTAGGAGTAGGTGGGGTATTGCTTCAGCAATATGATAAACAATTTTTCCCGATAGCTTTTTATTCTCGAAAACTAAGAACTTCCGAAAGTAAGTATGCAGTATAGACAAGGAAGGGCTAGCTATTGTTAATTCACTAGTGCATTTTAAGTTCATAATATACGGTTATCCCGTTAGGGTTCTTACTGATCATAAACCACTAAACGACTTCTTTAAAGGCTTCAACCACAGCCCCAAACAAACTCGGTGGCATTTGATCATTCAAGACTTTGGCACGAGAATTGGGTATTTACCTGGGAAAGCAAATATCATTGCTGATGCATTATCACGCAACCCCGTGTCATCTTGTACGGAGCCTTTAGCTGAATTAATAGATATATCAACATCCATGCCTATTGTTAAAACGATATCTGAACAAGAAGATTTGGGCTGGAGTGCTGAATTATTACAGACTGAGCAAAGAAAAGATCAGAAATTAGAAAAAATTATAAATGCTTTGAAAGGCAATCATAAGAAAAAGGAATATATAAAGTATAAGCAGCAGAATTATATAATCAAAGACAATATTCTGTGTAGGACCGTGACAAGGAAAACCCGCAATACACCACATGTAACTAACGATCAGGTAGTGGTACCAATCTCACTTATTTCCACTGTCCTGAATTGGTTGCATGCAAATCCATTGCATAGACACCCGGGGTTCTCATTAATGTCACAGAAAGCCAAATCATTGTTTTATTGGCATACGATGCTTACAGATATAAAAAAACACATAGCTAATTGTCGCACATGTCAGGAAAACAAAGGGCATACAAAAACACCTGTCAGCCTAGGGGCTTATCCCGTGCCCAATCAACCCTTTGAAAGAATACATTTAGATTTATTAACAGGATTTTACGAGTCAGACAGAGGAAATAAGCACCTCTTAGTAATTGTAGATGCTTTAACTTGATATACAGAACTAATAGCGCTTAAAACTAAAACTGCGATTGAATGCGCTAGGAAGTTTTACGAGTGTTACATTTGTAAACATGGAATTCCACACATGATAATCTCAGACTCGGGTGGAGAATTTAATAATCACTTTCTTACCTCATTGTGTGAATTCCTTAGCATAAAAAAAATAAATACCATGATATATCACCCAGAGTCGAATGGGCTAGTGGAAAGAGCAAATAGGAAGGTTTTAAATATATTAAGAGTAACACTAGGGGGATCAGACCCCAACTGGGATATTGCAATACCTGCGGTACTGAGTACTCTGAATCATTCATATCATATATCAATTGATATATCAATTGTATGGTACCCCAGTTAGAACGCCTTTCCATGTATTAACGCCTACAACTAATCTATCAAATCCTTTAAAAGAATGTATAAATGCAAGCAAAAGTCGTCTTGAGATCCTTCGAAAGAATTTAGAAGAATAGCAAATCATAATGAAAAGGAATCATGATAAAATAGCGAAGCCAACGAAAACATATACCGTGGGTGATAATGTATACATACAGGTAAATGTACGTAAAGTACTCAATTATAAACTAACACCTAAGTTTGAAGGCCCATCTAACATTTTGGAAACATTAACGGCCAATAGGTTTAGAGTTCAAAACGTATCCCAACCCACGGATGAGAGAATCATACCATTGGCTCACATAAGAAATTAAAATAAGAAGGAAAGAAGTGAGGGATAGATTTTTATTTTTTTTTTTATTACATCATATGTTAAAAGTTTTTCTTCTTAATACAGGAGTAATTACATATATTTTTCTCGTTACAGGTTTCCAAGATGAAGTTTTTGTTGTTGGGAGTGATATTGTTCGCTCAGACATTTTTCTCGTGTGGGATGAGCTCTAAAACTAAAAGTATAGATTTTAAATATGGCACTATAGTAGAAAGACAAGAAGACGTTTTTATTACATCAAGTAACGTAGTTGTTGAAGTGCGTATGCAAGCAATTTTTCTCCCAGAGAATGACGTCACTAGCTTAAAAAGCGCCATTTCAAGGTTTGTTGTGTCATTAAATGAAATGCATAGAAGACATTTTCCTTTTAATACCGAGAGTTCGCTTGCATCGACACTAAAAGTTGCAGAGATGCTTTCTGACGACTTGCAAAATAAGACTTACGAGGCAGAATCTTTGGCTCGTGACCTTTTGATGTGGACTGTAGGACACGATAATCTTGAGAAACGTAACACGTTTATTTTTGCTGCACTAAACATCTTTGGTTCTATTGCAAGTTTAGGTTTAGGAATTTCCAATCGTCTTAAGATTAGTAATCAAAATAAGAAAATTGAGTTCTTGACTCATGTAGATGAATTGATTATGTCAGAACTAAGGAATCAGTTAGCTTCAATCAATCAAATTATGAGTTTAGTAAATGAACATTCTAGTAATATCAATCAGATTATGGCAGTACAGGATTTGTTGGCAACGTTAACGTATTATGATTCAAAAATAGATCACATACATAACAGAATTGCACATTTCATTGAGAAGTCAAAAGATCATGTGGAAGGTATCACGTTAGCGACTAAAGGTGTACTGTCACCCCATTTGTTGCCAATAAGATACTTGAAGTTAATTGTGGAGAACGGACGGGAGAAACTAGGTTATATTCCTTTGTTAGACGCACGTAGGTTAGAATTTTATTACAGCGTAATTACAGTAAGCGTTGAAAATAACAGGATTATGATTACAATTCCCTTTGATTCTTCCGATGCCAGCCAATCTTACAGGATATCACCATTTCCGACTTTCATGACGAATCACTCAAATCTAGTAATATCCAGTTTGGCAGGACACGTATTGATTTCCCCAGACAAGGAAACATATACGGTCATGAAAGACTTAAATCAATTAACTCATTGTTCAGACGCAATGGATAGAAAAATATGTAGAGCTGACTCATTTGAATTCCATAAAAACTTAATGGATTCATGCGAGTTAGGTATAGTGCTAGACGGTGCTCTCTCCCATACTAATGAAAATTGTCTGGATAGGCTTTATCCCTTTGACAATAATAAGTTCAATTGCAGACTGAACAACGGCTCGGGGATACGATACGACAAGGCCGGCTTCAATGTATCATGCCCGGACGGATCCACGTCCTATTCCCAAATCTTCGTTGCAGCAGATGGTTGTATCAGGACATCCCCGAATTCCATGGTGCAAGGAATCAAGACTATCATCAGAGAACGAGCCTACTTCGCGAACTTCACGTGGTCAACAACAATTCCCTCTTTACCTCTCCCATACAACGAACATGTAGCCAAGCGGTTGATGAAATTGACCGAGATGGACCAGCGACTTATGAAGAATGTCTATTTTACATACTACTAGCAGGAATTAGTGTTACGGGGATGATATTTATCGCCGTTAACATTTTTGTTTGGCATAGGTTAAGGTACAATAGTATGCAGCTCAAACAGATCGTTTTGCCATGTCCAGACAAAACTCCTTATTTAATTCAATTTAAAGCCGTTTGAAAGTGGCCCTTCATTCGCTCAAAGGAGTAAAAATGACTTGGAAAAGTGTTGTGTACGAAAAGCAGTTAGTACGCTAGTAATATGTAATCGAAGAGACTATTGAACATTTGCATTTTAAAAAACATTTTTACAAACATTTTAATAATAAAAACATTTAAAACTTAAAGAATCTATGGGCACCTAATAAAATATATAAGCCCAAATGTTTAAATAAAGAATCTATGGGCATCTAATAAAATATATAAGCCCTATATATAAATATATATATATATATATATATATATATATATATATATATATATATATATATATATATATATATATATATATATATATATATATATATATATATATATATATAAATATATATATATATATATATATATATATATGTATATATATATATATATATATATATATATATATATATATATATATATATATATATATATATATATATATATTAATGACAAATCGCTGGAACGTGCGATGTCTCAAGATGACAGCAGGCCGGGAAGAAAAAGGAAACGAAGATTTGGACAAGCGCTTTCGTGTTATTATTACACCGTGAAGAGGTGTAATAATAACACGAAAGCGCTTGTCCAATCTTTGTTTCCTTTTTCCTCCCGGCCTGCTGTCATATATATATATATATATATATATATATATATATATATATATATATATGTACGAAACCGTGGTATGTGTACGTACCAAGAATTCGTGTTTGAGCACTAAAATTGTATCTTTACCAAGGTAACAAATATTTTTATTAATTACCGCATTATAATAATCTATATTTCTGACAAAGGTAACAATTATTCTTTAACAAAGTTACCGAATCATATGTATATCAGTATTTTTTTTTTGGTACCATATAATCGTTTGCTAGCAATGTACCATATATGTGATCTGTATTTATCATGCATTTTTTTTCTTTGCTTTGGTAATATCTGTTAATATGCATTATTGTTATTATTTTTTTTTAATGGGCTTATTTGAAAATTCATCCTCATTTGCTTATGGCTAAAGTTAAACAAAAAATAATATACATATCCAGTCACACTCCTAGTAAACATATTTTGACGTGTTGTTAAATTTAAAAAAAAAAAAATTTAGATAGCTGGCCGAGCTTATGTAATAATTATATATTACATGTTTAAAACACATGACCTAATAGGTCAATGTGAAAGTAGAAGCGAGTGTGAGAAGTGCTGTAGTCATATCATAGCAGCATGAGAATACCAAACCTCAGCAATGTAACATCTTTCATGAAGAGTAAACACTAACCTAGTCCGTGAGAAAGGTTGCCTGTGAGAACGGAACTGAGTATCTTCCTGGTTTAATGTGGTGTTTTCATAAATCATTAAGTGCTGAAATAACTTTAACATGCATATGGATATTTTGTATCAGTTTACTCGACGATGTCATACGGAATGGTCATCCGACCAAACCAGCTATACTCCTGTGATGGAGATGTTAACACTGTTGTTCTTAAAGAATAAACCATTTTAAAGTTGACTTACTTCGACTTTACTTGAAGATATAACATACCAACTATAATAATTAACACATTTTAGATGACATTTGAAGGGAACCCAAATGTGTGTTAACAACAGTAGCACACTAGTATATATATATATATATATATATATATATATATATATATATATATATATATATGTATATAGATATATATATATGTATATATATATATAAATATATGTATATATATATATATATATACATATATATATATATATATGTATATATATATATATATATATATATATTTATATATATATATGTATATATATATATATATATATATATATATATATATATATGATTATATATATATATATATATATATATATATATATATATTATATACATAGAATATGATAATTACTCTAGACAAAGCGATGGTGGAATTAGTTCATTTTCCATATAGAATGCCACAGTTGAAAAATGAAGTAAGCTGTTTACACAGTATATTTACTTACATAGCCTAATTCAGTATTAAAAATGAATCAGTTAAACAAAATGACAATAATGAATTTGTTTCAAGAAAAAGGTGCAATATATTATATATCATATCCTTGAGTAAAGGATCTTACAAAATCTTCTTATTTAAGACAAATCTTGTTTCCTCCCACGTCTTAGATCCCTTTCAGTCTTCAGCCAGGCTTTATATAAGGTCTCGTAATCGAGAAAGATTCTTGCCGGAGATTGTGTTATGTAACAAATTATTGGAGGAGAAAATAAAGAGAGTGGGATTAAAAGCCTCTTGGCGCTCACGATATTAGAATTATGGAAGCGATAACATTGAAAAGGGACAAAGTAATGGGATTTCCATCCTACAATGAAAGTCTCAAAGCATTCTTTTCATAGTGAAATTGCGTCGCTTTTATCCTTTTTTTTCCTATTTAAGTACTCTACTTATCGCAACGGTCGCCTGAAAGAAGACAGGACAAGGGGTAAGAAGATAAGTACTGTAATTCGATCATCTGTATAAAAGCAGAAATTTTAGTTCTCAGCCGTATGACAACATTCAAAAAAGACAATGAAGGGTCAATTAAGATCAACATCTAAATGAATGTTGGAACACTGATCATGTTTTATTGATATCGAGGCTAATTGACAGCAAGATTTTTGTTTCTATTTTCCCCCTGACGCTTCTTGAATGCTACTATCAATGTGCATACATTTCCATTTCATACACTTAATTACATATTATTGATTATTTATTACAGAGGAGAACGGTACATTTACATAAATCATTGTAACGGAGAAATCGATATTTGTCTTTTGTTTATCCCCTGAAAAAGTTGATTGTAAAACCCACATTTTGATGAGTATGGCATCTCACTCCTATTTATACTATATGGATACCGATGTTAGAAATCTATTAATTTCATTAGTTTCCTTCATCTTTTGAAATATCGACCTCTGGTGTTTTTCGTATTTCCTACTTTTGATAAAATACAGACTTTTTTTTTTATAAACTTCAAAAGAAAGTTAAGTAATCCCTTTGGTGCTCATATCTGTTTTATCTCCATACAAGTTCATCTTTTAGATCTGCTGGATAAAGCGGAACAGTTTCGGCAGATTTTATAGGTAGACTTTTTCAAAACAAGCTCAGCTTTTTATATGCTTCTGTAAAATCCTGCAAATGAAATACTGAAGATGATTTGCTGATTTTCAGATTTCTAAAGTGACTCGGAAGTTTTGAGGGTACGAGTCAGAAATAATGGAAAATACTGTATGTCATATGGACAATCAGAACGTGATCACCAATTGGTTTGCCTTCTATTCCATTTACAAAGAAAGATAATTGTAGGACCCAAGTCAGCCTTCCGATAACTGACATTTAGAATACAGATATCTTCAAAATCCCTTAACGATCGAAGTCTTGCGCGTTAACGACGTATGTCGTTAGATCCTGAAAAGAGAAAATATAAATGGCTTCCAGATGTTGTTTGGGGTTCACATTAATTGGCAATTATGTCAAGTTCAATGCGCCTGGATGCTAAAGTATAAAGTTGCCTAACCATGGTCGAGTGAAGAGCTTGTAAAGAATAAACTCTTCCAGCGACTGTTGTTGGTGAAAGTCAGCACTCCAGAATCTGAATCAAAGGACGAGAATATACACCTGTTAGTGAATCGAAAATAGATCATTGGGATAACAGTTCCATTGATATAACAGTTTCACTTTTAATGAATTCAAAAGAGCTCTTTCGTACTCGGGTTTCTGTTATATTAATACTTATAATATCTCGCTCTCTACTAAAATTATATCGTTTTCTTTAATATGAATATCATCTCAATCTCTATCATACTAATATCATCTATTTTTCTAATGTCGCTATCAGCTTACCGTTATATCCATTATATCGAGAGATGGGGTCTTTTGACTGCAAATGCTATTATAGATATTCCCTTAAAAGGTACAATAGTTGCTCTCGCTTTTCTTGGGCATCTTAGAAGCAGATAGATTTATCACTAAAAGGAAGAGGGAATCATAGGTGATATGAAATGGAACCTATCTATGTTGATACATGTGCTTGAAGCTAATCACGAAAGTGGAATTATTCATGCTGGTCTTTGAGCTGAAGATGGGGAATTATCTCTTATTTCTTCTCAACTATTTCGCAATTCACTTATTTGGTCTGTTCTTCATGGCCACGATATTCATTATAATAGCTCTTATTTACTTCTTTATATATCACTTCAGTCAACAAATCATGATTTTCTTGTGTCTGGAAGTGGAAGTCTGTTTTCTTAGGTAATGAGGATATCTCAGAGTAACGAACGTAGAAGAATGTAAAAAAACCCATGTCCTTCAGATTTCTCTTTTATTTTATCTTTTTGCTATTGTATATTCTTTTCTAGTTGAGTGCTTTTTCTAGTATACTGTAATTCTCCTTATTTAAGCCGTTACAATCTCACGTCCATTGCGGGATTCATTATTCTCTCTCTTGAATAGGAAAACGATATCATTGTGAGATTTGCAAGAAGGTTCAGCAGGAGAGAGAGAGAGAGAGAGAGAGAGAGAGAGAGAGAGAGAGAGAGAGAGAGAGAGAGAGAGAGAGAGAGAGAGAGAGAGAGAGTGTGTCTGTGTAAAAAAAAAAAACGTGGGGATAGAGAATATATTCTATAATTCTTTTCTATGCGCAACAAAGTTTGAATTACTAAGTCTAATTATTCTATCAACCGGGACTATAAAAAATGAAGGTGACAATAACTTTTAAGACATTTGACATGAAAAACTTACAATTAGTTGCAATACTTGATCACCGTGTAAATTCAAAGAGGTACAACCTATTCATATGGTTTTCATAATACCAAACGGAAAACTATAAACAAAAAATAAACTAGGCGATACATGGCGAAAAGCAACTCAGAGCTAGAGGCAAATAGCTTCAATCACAATAGATGGGCTGGACATGGCTGGTTTATGGACCCGACATCACAAGCTTATATGCAAACAGTTGAGGATAACAATGACATAAAAATTTGAACAATATGACACATACAATGGCAAACTTAAAATAGTTTTCCTATTATCAGTGTGTGTGTGAGAGAGATAGAGAGAGTCATCTTCTTATTCTTATCTTATTCTATGTTTGGGCTCCCCCAGGTCCCTCAGAGAGAGAGAGAGAGAGAGAGAGAGAGAGAGAGCAATCACATTACAATATATGAGTATGTATGAAATACACTTGCATTACAACCCATAATCGGTGGCAAGCTCGAGTTCGAATCTGGAATTTGGCAGAAGCACCTTTGGGGCCTTCTGTATCCCTACTTGATTCATTCGAACATCATCATCATCATTATCATCATCATCATCAGCCGTTACAAGTCCACTGCGCGACAAAAGTCTTATACATGCCCTTTCACTCGCGTCTGTCTATCGTGTTTCTATGCAAGTTTATACCCGCATTTTATTTAGTTCGTCAATCCATCGTCTGGTCTTCCTCCCCCCGCTTCTTTTACAATCTCTAGGGACCCATGGTGTTTTTCTTAATACCCATCTGTCATCTGTCATTCACATTATATGTCCTACCTATGTCCATTTCCATGTCCATTTCTTTGAACATAACCTCTGTCATTTCACTTAACATTGAATTGCAGACAATTCTTCAGTATACTAACACTTCACACATATATGTGGTGCAGGTCCCAATATATAAATGACAATAGAGATAAACCCTATCCTGATCCGGCCTGAGACCCCTTCTGGTGAAATGCCGGATGGCAACACTCTCCAGAAGAATTTTCTCTATTTCTGCGTCGTCCTCAACCAAGCCGAGCTAAGAGATCATTTTGATGTCTGCTGCACAGTTGGCTGCGCATCCTTTTACGCTACAAGGAGTCCTTGAGAGGATGAGGAAGGATTTACGGAAGATGAAAGGGAATTTAGATGATTGGTTTTCTCCGATGTGAGGATTCTGAAATATTCGGAATCTCTAAGGACGAACAAATTACTGTTGGCGAGGATTTACCATGATTGAGAGAGAGTCCATTTTGTTTTCTTGATATTAAGGGAGACGCAATTATTGTTCCTTCAGGAGCCATCCTTGTGGACCTATCTATGGCTTTGCAGGAGACAGAAAACTAACACTATTAGAACTCAAAGTAAATAATCCATTAAATAGCATCTGACGAATTTCACCGACGCTATAGAACACGAATAGTTTGTATAAAACCGTGGTATGTGTACGTACCAAGAATTCGTGTTTGTGCACTAAAATTGTATCTTTACCAAGGTAACAAATATTTTTATTAATTACCGCATTATAATAATCTATATTTCTGACAAAGGTAACAATTATTCTTTAACAAAGTTACCGAATCATATGTATATCAGTATTTTTTTTTTTGGTACCATATAATCGTTTGCTAGCAATGTACCATATATGTGATCTGTATTTATCATGCATTTTTTTTCTTTGCTTTGGTAATATCTGTTAATATGCATTATTATTATTATTTTTTTTTAATGGGCCTATTTGAAAATTCATCATCATTTGCTTATGGCTAAAGTTAAACAAAAAATAATATACATATCCAGTCACACTCCTAGTAAACATATTTTGACGTGTTGTTAAATTAAAAAAAAAAAAAATTTAGATAGCTGGCCGAGCTTATGTAATAATTATATATTACATGTTTAAAACACATGACCTAATAGGTCAATGTGAAAGTAGAAGCGAGTGTGAGAAGTGCTGTAGTCATATCATAGCAGCATGAGAATACCAAACCTCAGCAATGTAACATATTTCATGAAGAGTAAACACTAACCTAGTCCGTGAGAAAGGTTGCCTGTGAGAACGGAACTGAGTATCTTCCTGGTTTAATGTGGTGTTTTCATAAATCATTAAGTGCTGAAATAACTTTAACATGCATATGGATATTTTGTATCAGTTTACTCGACAATGTCATACGGAATGGTCATCTGACCAAACCAGCTATACTCCTGTGATGGAGATGTTAACACTGTTGTTCTTAAAGAATAAACCATTTTAAAGTTGACTTGCTTCGACTTTACTTGAAGATGTAACATACCAACTATAATAATTAACATATTTTAGATGACATTTGAAGGGAACCCAAATGTGTGTTAACAACAGTAGCACACTAGTATATATATATATATATATATATATATATATATATATATATATATATATATATATATATATATATTATATATATTGTATGTATATAAATATATATATATGTATATATATATATATATATATATATATATATATATATGAATATATGTATATATATATATACATATATATATATATATACATATATATATATATATATATATATATATATATATATATGTATGTATATATATATATATATATATATATATATATATATATATATATATTTTATACATAGAATATGATAATTACTCTAGACAAAGCGATGGTGGAATTAGTTCATTTTCCATATAGAATGCCACAGTTGAAAAATGAAGTAAGCTGTTTACACAGTATATTTACTTACATAGCCTAATTCAGTATTAAAAATGAATCAGTTAAACAAAATGACAATAATGAATTTGTTTCAAGAAAAAGGTGCAATATATTATATATCATATCCTTGAGTAAAGGATCTTACAAAATCTTCTTATTTAAGACAAATCTTGTTTCCTCCCACGTCTTAGATCCCTTTCAGTCTTCAGCCAGGCTTTATATAAGGTCTCGTAATCGAGAAAGATTCTTGCCGGAGATTGTGTTATGTAACAAAATTATTGGAGGAGAAAATAAAGAGAGTGGGATTAAAAGCCTCTTGGCGCTCACGATATTAGAATTATGGAAGCGATAACATTGAAAAGGGACAAAGTAATGGGATTTCCATCCTACAATGAAAGTCTCAAAGCATTCTTTTCATAGTGAAATTGCGTCGCTTTTATCCTTTTTTTTCCTATTTAAGTACTCTACTTATCGTAACGGTCGCCTGAAAGAAGACAGGACAAGGGGTAAGAAGATAAGTACTGTAATTCGATCATCTGTATAAAAGCAGAAATTTTAGTTCTCAGCCGTATGACAACATTCAAAAAAGACAATGAAGGGTCAATTAAGATCAACATCTAAATGAATGTTGGAACACTGATCATGTTTTATTGATATCGAGGCTAATTGACAGCAAGATTTTTGTTTCTATTTTCCCCCTGACGCTTCTTGAATGCTACTATCAATGTGCATACATTTCCATTTCATACACTTAATTACATATTATTGATTATTTATTACAGAGGAGAACGGTACATTTACATAAATCATTGTAACGGAGAAATCGATATTTGTCTTTTGTTTATCCCCTGAAAAAGTTGATTATAAAAACCACATTTTGATGAGTATGGCATCTCACTCCCATTTATACTATATGGATACCGATGTTAGAAATCTATTAATTTCATTAGTTTCCTTCATCTTTTGAAATATCGACCTCTGGTGTTTTTCGTATTTCCTACTTTTGATAAAATACAGACTTTTTTTTTTTTATAAACTTCAAAAGAAAGTTAAGTAATCCCTTTGGTGCTCATATCTGTTTTATCTCCATACAAGTTCATCTTTCAGATCTGCTGGATAAAGCGGAACAGTTTCGGCAGATTTTATAGGTAGACTTTTTCAAAACAAGCTCAGCTTTTTATATGCTTCTGTAAAATCCTGCAAATGAAATACTGAAGATGATTTGCTGATTTTCAGATTTCTAAAGTGACTCGGAAGTTTTGAGGGTACGAGTCAGAAATAATGGAAAATACTGTATGTCATATGGACAATCAGAACATGATCACCAATTGGTTTGCCTTCTATTCCATTTACAAAGAAAGATAATTGTAGGACCCAAGTCAGCCTTCCGATAACTGACATTTAGAATACAGATATATTCAAAATCCCTTAACGATCGAAGTCTTGCGCGTTAACGACGTATGTCGTTAGATCCTGAAAGGAGAAAATATAAATGGCTTCCAGATGTTGTTTGGGGTTCACATTATTTGGCAATTATGTCAAGTTCAATGCGCCTGGATGCTAAAGTATAAAGTTGCCTAACCATGGTCGAGTGAAGAGCTTATAAAGAATAAACTCTTTCAGCGACTGTTGTTGGTGAAAGTCAGCACTCCAGAATCTGAATCAAAGGACGAGAATATACACCTGTTAGTGAATCGAAAATAGATCATTGGGATAACAGTTCCATTGATATAACAGTTTCACTTTTAATGAATTCAAAAGAGCTCTTTCGTACTCGGGTTTCTGTTATATTAATACTTATAATATCTCGCTCTCTACTAAAATTATATCGTTTTCTTTAATATAAATATCATCTCAATCTCTATCATGCTAATATCATCTATTTTTCTAATGTCGCTATCAGCTTACCGTTATATCCATTATATCGAGAGATGGGGTCTTTTGACTGCAAATGCTATTATAGATATTCCCTTAAAAGGTACAATAGTTGCTCTCGCTTTTCTTGGGCATCTTAGAAGCAGATAGATTTATCACTAAAAGGAAGAGGGAATCATAGGTGATATGAAATGGAACCTATCTATGTTGATACATGTGCTTGAAGCTAATCACGAAAGTGGAATTATTCATGCTGGTCTTCGAGCTGAAGATGGGGAATTATCTCTTATTTCTTCTCAACTATTTCGCAATTCACTTATTTGGTCTGTTCTTCATGGCCACGATATTCATTATAATAGCTCTTATTTACTTCTTTATATATCACTTCAGTCAACAAATCATGATTTTCTTGTGTCTGGAAGTGGAAGTCTGTTTTCTTAGGTAATGAGGATATCTCAGAGTAACGAACGTAGAAGAATGTAAAAAAACCCATGTCCTTCAGATTTCTTTTTTATTTTATCTTTTTGCTATTGTATATTCTTTTCTAGTTGAGTGCTTTTTTAGTATACTGTAATTCTCCTTATTTAAGCCGTTTCAATCTCACGTCCATTGCGGGATTCATTATTCTCTCTCTTGAATAGGAAAACGATATCATTGTGAGATTTGCAAGAAGGTTCAGCAGGAGAGAGAGAGAGAGAGAGAGAGAGAGAGAGAGAGAGAGAGAGAGAGAGAGAGAGAGTGTGTCTGTGTAAAAAAAAAGTGGGGATAGAGAATATATTCTATAATTCTTTTCTATGCGCAACAAAGTTTGAATTACTAAGTCTAATTATTCTATCAACCGGGACTATAAAAAATGAAGGTGACAATAACTTTTAAGACATTTGACATGAAAAACTTACAATTAGTTGCAATACTTGATCACCGTGTACATTCAAAGAGGTACAACCTATTCATATGGTTTTCATAATACCAAACGGAAAACTATAAACAAAAAATAAACTAGGCGATACATGGCGAAAAGCAACTCAGAGCTAGAGGCAAATAGCTTCAATCACAATAGATGGGCTGGACATGGCTGGTTTATGGACCCGACATCACAAGCTTATATGCAAACAGTTGAGGATAACAATGACATAAAAATTTGAACAATATGACACATACAATGGCAAACTTAAAATAGTTTTC